>NW_023665642.1:727500-732500 GCF_014743375.2 Drosophila subpulchrella
TCTGTCTGTCTGTCTGTCTGTCTGTCTGTCTGTCTGTCTGTCTGTCTGTCTGTCTGTCTGTCTGTCTGTCTGTCTGTCTGTCTGTCTGTCTGTCTGTCTGTCTGTCTGTCTGTCTGTCTGTCTGTCTGTCTGTCTGTCTGTCTGTCTGTCTGTCTGTCTGTCTGTCTGTCTGTCTGTCTGTCTGTCTGTCTGTCTGTCTGTCTGTCTGTCTGTCTGTCTGTCTGTCTGTCTGTCTGTCTGTCTGTCTGTCTGTCTGTCTGTCTGTCTGTCTGTCTGTCTGTCTGTCTGTCTGTCTGTCTGTCTGTCTGTCTGTCTGTCTGTCTGTCTGTCTGTCTGTCTGTCTGTCTGTCTGTCTGTCTGTCTGTCTGTCTGTCTGTCTGTCTGTCTGTCTGTCTGTCTGTCTGTCTGTCTGTCTGTCTGTCTGTCTGTCTGTCTGTCTGTCTGTCTGTCTGTCTGTCTGTCTGTCTGTCTGTCTGTCTGTCTGTCTGTCTGTCTGTCTGTCTGTCTGTCTGTCTGTCTGTCTGTCTGTCTGTCTGTCTGTCTGTCTGTCTGTCTGTCTGTCTGTCTGTCTGTCTGTCTGTCTGTCTGTCTGTCTGTCTGTCTGTCTGTCTGTCTGTCTGTCTGTCTGTCTGTCTGTCTGTCTGTCTGTCTGTCTGTCTGTCTGTCTGTCTGTCTGTCTGTCTGTCTGTCTGTCTGTCTGTCTGTCTGTCTGTCTGTCTGTCTGTCTGTCTGTCTGTCTGTCTGTCTGTCTGTCTGTCTGTCTGTCTGTCTGTCTGTCTGTCTGTCTGTCTGTCTGTCTGTCTGTCTGTCTGTCTGTCTGTCTGTCTGTCTGTCTGTCTGTCTGTCTGTCTGTCTGTCTGTCTGTCTGTCTGTCTGTCTGTCTGTCTGTCTGTCTGTCTGTCTGTCTGTCTGTCTGTCTGTCTGTCTGTCTGTCTGTCTGTCTGTCTGTCTGTCTGTCTGTCTGTCTGTCTGTCTGTCTGTCTGTCTGTCTGTCTGTCTGTCTGTCTGTCTGTCTGTCTGTCTGTCTGTCTGTCTGTCTGTCTGTCTGTCTGTCTGTCTGTCTGTCTGTCTGTCTGTCTGTCTGTCTGTCTGTCTGTCTGTCTGTCTGTCTGTCTGTCTGTCTGTCTGTCTGTCTGTCTGTCTGTCTGTCTGTCTGTCTGTCTGTCTGTCTGTCTGTCTGTCTGTCTGTCTGTCTGTCTGTCTGTCTGTCTGTCTGTCTGTCTGTCTGTCTGTCTGTCTGTCTGTCTGTCTGTCTGTCTGTCTGTCTGTCTGTCTGTCTGTCTGTCTGTCTGTCTGTCTGTCTGTCTGTCTGTCTGTCTGTCTGTCTGTCTGTCTGTCTGTCTGTCTGTCTGTCTGTCTGTCTGTCTGTCTGTCTGTCTGTCTGTCTGTCTGTCTGTCTGTCTGTCTGTCTGTCTGTCTGTCTGTCTGTCTGTCTGTCTGTCTGTCTGTCTGTCTGTCTGTCTGTCTGTCTGTCTGTCTGTCTGTCTGTCTGTCTGTCTGTCTGTCTGTCTGTCTGTCTGTCTGTCTGTCTGTCTGTCTGTCTGTCTGTCTGTCTGTCTGTCTGTCTGTCTGTCTGTCTGTCTGTCTGTCTGTCTGTCTGTCTGTCTGTCTGTCTGTCTGTCTGTCTGTCTGTCTGTCTGTCTGTCTGTCTGTCTGTCTGTCTGTCTGTCTGTCTGTCTGTCTGTCTGTCTGTCTGTCTGTCTGTCTGTCTGTCTGTCTGTCTGTCTGTCTGTCTGTCTGTCTGTCTGTCTGTCTGTCTGTCTGTCTGTCTGTCTGTCTGTCTGTCTGTCTGTCTGTCTGTCTGTCTGTCTGTCTGTCTGTCTGTCTGTCTGTCTGTCTGTCTGTCTGTCTGTCTGTCTGTCTGTCTGTCTGTCTGTCTGTCTGTCTGTCTGTCTGTCTGTCTGTCTGTCTGTCTGTCTGTCTGTCTGTCTGTCTGTCTGTCTGTCTGTCTGTCTGTCTGTCTGTCTGTCTGTCTGTCTGTCTGTCTGTCTGTCTGTCTGTCTGTCTGTCTGTCTGTCTGTCTGTCTGTCTGTCTGTCTGTCTGTCTGTCTGTCTGTCTGTCTGTCTGTCTGTCTGTCTGTCTGTCTGTCTGTCTGTCTGTCTGTCTGTCTGTCTGTCTGTCTGTCTGTCTGTCTGTCTGTCTGTCTGTCTGTCTGTCTGTCTGTCTGTCTGTCTGTCTGTCTGTCTGTCTGTCTGTCTGTCTGTCTGTCTGTCTGTCTGTCTGTCTGTCTGTCTGTCTGTCTGTCTGTCTGTCTGTCTGTCTGTCTGTCTGTCTGTCTGTCTGTCTGTCTGTCTGTCTGTCTGTCTGTCTGTCTGTCTGTCTGTCTGTCTGTCTGTCTGTCTGTCTGTCTGTCTGTCTGTCTGTCTGTCTGTCTGTCTGTCTGTCTGTCTGTCTGTCTGTCTGTCTGTCTGTCTGTCTGTCTGTCTGTCTGTCTGTCTGTCTGTCTGTCTGTCTGTCTGTCTGTCTGTCTGTCTGTCTGTCTGTCTGTCTGTCTGTCTGTCTGTCTGTCTGTCTGTCTGTCTGTCTGTCTGTCTGTCTGTCTGTCTGTCTGTCTGTCTGTCTGTCTGTCTGTCTGTCTGTCTGTCTGTCTGTCTGTCTGTCTGTCTGTCTGTCTGTCTGTCTGTCTGTCTGTCTGTCTGTCTGTCTGTCTGTCTGTCTGTCTGTCTGTCTGTCTGTCTGTCTGTCTGTCTGTCTGTCTGTCTGTCTGTCTGTCTGTCTGTCTGTCTGTCTGTCTGTCTGTCTGTCTGTCTGTCTGTCTGTCTGTCTGTCTGTCTGTCTGTCTGTCTGTCTGTCTGTCTGTCTGTCTGTCTGTCTGTCTGTCTGTCTGTCTGTCTGTCTGTCTGTCTGTCTGTCTGTCTGTCTGTCTGTCTGTCTGTCTGTCTGTCTGTCTGTCTGTCTGTCTGTCTGTCTGTCTGTCTGTCTGTCTGTCTGTCTGTCTGTCTGTCTGTCTGTCTGTCTGTCTGTCTGTCTGTCTGTCTGTCTGTCTGTCTGTCTGTCTGTCTGTCTGTCTGTCTGTCTGTCTGTCTGTCTGTCTGTCTGTCTGTCTGTCTGTCTGTCTGTCTGTCTGTCTGTCTGTCTGTCTGTCTGTCTGTCTGTCTGTCTGTCTGTCTGTCTGTCTGTCTGTCTGTCTGTCTGTCTGTCTGTCTGTCTGTCTGTCTGTCTGTCTGTCTGTCTGTCTGTCTGTCTGTCTGTCTGTCTGTCTGTCTGTCTGTCTGTCTGTCTGTCTGTCTGTCTGTCTGTCTGTCTGTCTGTCTGTCTGTCTGTCTGTCTGTCTGTCTGTCTGTCTGTCTGTCTGTCTGTCTGTCTGTCTGTCTGTCTGTCTGTCTGTCTGTCTGTCTGTCTGTCTGTCTGTCTGTCTGTCTGTCTGTCTGTCTGTCTGTCTGTCTGTCTGTCTGTCTGTCTGTCTGTCTGTCTGTCTGTCTGTCTGTCTGTCTGTCTGTCTGTCTGTCTGTCTGTCTGTCTGTCTGTCTGTCTGTCTGTCTGTCTGTCTGTCTGTCTGTCTGTCTGTCTGTCTGTCTGTCTGTCTGTCTGTCTGTCTGTCTGTCTGTCTGTCTGTCTGTCTGTCTGTCTGTCTGTCTGTCTGTCTGTCTGTCTGTCTGTCTGTCTGTCTGTCTGTCTGTCTGTCTGTCTGTCTGTCTGTCTGTCTGTCTGTCTGTCTGTCTGTCTGTCTGTCTGTCTGTCTGTCTGTCTGTCTGTCTGTCTGTCTGTCTGTCTGTCTGTCTGTCTGTCTGTCTGTCTGTCTGTCTGTCTGTCTGTCTGTCTGTCTGTCTGTCTGTCTGTCTGTCTGTCTGTCTGTCTGTCTGTCTGTCTGTCTGTCTGTCTGTCTGTCTGTCTGTCTGTCTGTCTGTCTGTCTGTCTGTCTGTCTGTCTGTCTGTCTGTCTGTCTGTCTGTCCTGTCTGTCTGTCTGTCTGTCTGTCTGTCTGTCTGTCTGTCTGTCTGTCTGTCTGTCTGTCTGTCTGTCTGTCTGTCTGTCTGTCTGTCTGTCTGTCTGTCTGTCTGTCTGTCTGTCTGTCTGTCTGTCTGTCTGTCTGTCTGTCTGTCTGTCTGTCTGTCTGTCTGTCTGTCTGTCTGTCTGTCTGTCTGTCTGTCTGTCTGTCTGTCTGTCTGTCTGTCTGTCTGTCTGTCTGTCTGTCTGTCTGTCTGTCTGTCTGTCTGTCTGTCTGTCTGTCTGTCTGTCTGTCTGTCTGTCTGTCTGTCTGTCTGTCTGTCTGTCTGTCTGTCTGTCTGTCTGTCTGTCTGTCTGTCTGTCTGTCTGTCTGTCTGTCTGTCTGTCTGTCTGTCTGTCTGTCTGTCTGTCTGTCTGTCTGTCTGTCTGTCTGTCTGTCTGTCTGTCTGTCTGTCTGTCTGTCTGTCTGTCTGTCTGTCTGTCCTGTCTGTCTGTCTGTCTGTCTGTCTGTCTGTCTGTCTGTCTGTCTGTCTGTCTGTCTGTCTGTCTGTCTGTCTGTCTGTCTGTCTGTCTGTCTGTCTGTCTGTCTGTCTGTCTGTCTGTCTGTCTGTCTGTCTGTCTGTCTGTCTGTCTGTCTGTCTGTCCTGTCCTGTCTGTCTGTCTGTCTGTCTGTCTGTCTGTCTGTCTGTCTGTCTGTCTGTCTGTCTGTCTGTCTGTCTGTCTGTCTGTCTGTCTGTCTGTCTGTCTGTCTGTCTGTCTGTCTGTCTGTCTGTCTGCCTGTCTGTCTGTCTGTCTGTCTGTCTGTCTGTCCTGTCTGCCTGTCTGTCTGTCTGTCTGTCTGTCTGTCTGTCTGCCTGTCTGCCTGTCTGCCTGTCTGTCTGTCTGCCTGTCTGCCTGTCTGCCTGTCTGCCTGTCTGCCTGTCTGCCTGTCTGCCTGTCTGCCTGTCTGCCTGTCTGCCTGTCTGCCTGTCTGCCTGTCTGCCTGTCTGCCTGTCTGCCTGTCTGCCTGTCTGCCTGTCTGCCTGTCTGCCTGTCTGCCTGTCTGCCTGTCTGCCTGTCTGCCTGTCTGCCTGTCTGCCTGTCTGCCTGTCTGCCTGTCTGCCTGTCTGCCT
>NW_023665643.1:0-5000 GCF_014743375.2 Drosophila subpulchrella
AAATAAATAAATAAATAAATAAATAAATAAATACATAAATACATAAATACAAAAATAAATAAATAAATAAATAAATAAATAAATAAATAAATAAATAAATAAATAAATAAATAAATAAATAAATAAATAAATAAATAAATAAATAAATAAATAAATAAATAAATAAATAAATAAATAAATAAATAAATAAACAAATAAATAAATAAATAAATACATAAATAAATAAATAAATAAATAAATAAATAAATAAATACATAAATACATAGGTTAGGTTAGGTTAGGTAGGAGTGGTTGGAGACTAGATATTAGTCCCCTCACTTAGGCCACAATGGGCCCCTTGTGATACCACATGATCTCTTGGGTTTTCTGCCTTCTCGAAGTATTCTGTTCTTCTTAAGAAGCATAGTAGTTTTTGAATGCTTACGTCCTGAATGGCCGCAAGGTTCGGAAGTGTGTAGCTACCTAGGGTTTGAAAGCGCTTTAGGTTATGCGCTGGGCAGAAGCATAGGAGGTGTTCGATGCTCTCCTCTTCGTCTATCTCCTTGCAGCTGCGGCAGAAGTCGTGGTTACTTAAACCCAGCCTTATCGCATGAGTCCCTATAAGACAGTGGCCCGTGAGGGCATTTAGGAGAGTGGAGATGTCCTCCCTACTACATTGTAGGAGAGTTTTTGTTCTTTTCGTGTTATAGTTTGGCCATGTGAGTCTAGAATTGTGGCATGTTGAGATTGAGTTCCAACGGTTGTTGGAAAGAGTATACAATCTCTGCCTGAGATGGAGCTTGCAGGTAGCCATGGGCATCCCTACCGTGTCCTTATCACGAAGGATATCGGCGGTTGTCCCCTGTCTTGCCAGCTCGTCTGCTATGCAGTTGCCCTCAATGTTGCGGTGCCCAGGCACCCAGATGAGGTTGATTCTCAGATGGGTGGGCATCTCGTTAAGAGATTTGCGGCATTCAGAGATTGTTTTTGAGCTCGTTGTGTAGGAGTCGAGGGCCCTGAGGGCAGCTTGACTATCCGAGAATATGAAGATATCACTGTCCTTATGTAAAGACGTGTTCAGGTGGGTAGTGGCTTCCTGAATTGCCATCACTTCCGCTTGGAAAACACTACAGTGGTCTGGTAGGCGGAATGAGACTTTTATGTCTAATTCGGGGGAGAAGACTCCCCCACCTGTTTGGGAGTTAAACTTGGAGCCGTCCGTGTATATGTTGACGGCGTTTACGAATTGATGTGGGAGGTTGTCCCAGTCTGAACGGGTGGGTATATGAATTTTGTATCTTCTTTCGAAGTTGACTATGGGTGGGACGTAGTCTGTATAACGTGGTAGGGGTGAATGTTTTGATAGGATAATGGAGTGACCCGTGGAGCCCGTTGTCCATGCCGCTGCTTCACGGAGCCTCAGCGCAGTTGCAGATGCCCAGCTTTTGGCAAGTAGGTCCAGGGGTTGGAGATCGAGAATTGTGTTTAGAGCCTCAGTGGCGGTAGTGCGCAGCGCCCCACTGATGCAGAGCTCCGCGCTCCTTTGGATCTTGTGAAGGATCCGGAGGTTGCAGTTCTTATCTAGAGAAGGCCACCAAACGATGTTTCCGTAGAGGAGAATGGGCCTGACTATTGCAGTATATAGCCAGTGAACTATCATGGGGGAGAAACCCCACTTCCTCCCTATGGCTTTTTTACAAGCGAAGAGGGCTATGGCCGCTTTGCGTGTGCGATCTAGGATGTTGTCAGTCCAGAGGAGCTTTTTGTCAAGAATGACACCTAGGTACTTTGCTTGGTTGCTGAAGGTTAGGCGCGTTTGGTGTAGTTTTGGGGGAACTAGAATTGGTATCTTGTACTTCCTTGTAAAGAGAACTAGTTCGGTCTTTTCCGGGTTAACTCCCAGTCCACAGCCAGCCGTCCACCGGGAAAGGGTGGATAGGGCTGTCTCCATCAGATTACAAAGGGTTTGCGGGAATTTGCCCTGCAGTAGGATAACCACGTCATCCGCGTAGGCTACCACTTTTGTGCCCGCCTCTTCTAGAAGTGATAGCAGTTTGTTGACCACCAAAACCCATAGAAGAGGTGAGAGTACTCCCCCTTGTGGGGTTCCTCTACTGACATTCCTGGTCGAGAGGGCCGATCCCATAGTGGAGTGCACTACCCTGCTGGTTAGCATGGTGTGTATGAGTCCCACTATGGGCCGCTCAATGCCCAGTTCAGTCAGAGCACCAGTGATCGCCGTTGGGGTGACGTTGTTGAAGGCGCCTTCTATGTCTAGAAACGCTGCAAGAGAGTATTCCTTATTGTGGAAGCCTCGTTCTATACTGTACACTAGAGAGTGGAGGGCGGTATCGGTTGATCTACCCTTACGGTACGCATGCTGTGCGTCAGAGAGTAGGCTATGGTCGATGGTTAGTCTGATATGGGTGTCAATTAGCCTTTCCAGGGTCTTCAACAAGAAGGAAGAGAGACTGATCGGGCGGAAGTCCTTTGGGTTGGTGTGGGAGGGCTTGCCGGTATAAAAATTACCTTAACGTCCAGCCACCTTGTTGGAATATGGTTTAGAGCAAGGCAGCCGTGGAAGATGGCTGTCAGCCAGGGAAGGGACATATCTAATGTCCGTTGTAGCTGGGCCGGGAAGAACCCATCTGGGCCAGGTGATTTGAAGGGCTTAAAAGAGTTAACAGCCCACTGAATGCGGTCAGGGTTTGAAATGTTGGCAATACTCTGGTCGTCTAGATTCTCCTCTATGTGGAGGTCCTCCACTACCTGGGTATTGTTAGGGAAGTGTGTGTCTAACAGCAGTTCAAGGGTTTCCTGACTGTTTTCCGTCCAGCCATCACCATTGGTTTTAAGATAGCCAATGGTAGCTGGAGCTTTAGCTAGAATTCTTCTGAGTCTGGATGCCTCCGCAGTAGATTCTATGCTACTGCAGAAATTAGCCCAGGCTCTTCGTTTTGATATTCTTATTTCCTTTTTGTATAGGCTTAGTTTTGAATGATATAGATTCCAGGAGGATTCGCTATTGTTATATTTAGCTTTATTGAAGTAAGTTCTACACTCTCTTTTAAGGTTCGCCAGGGTTGGGTTCCACCATGGGGGTTTGTGCTTTGTTTTGCCTGTTCTACTTGGGCAAGCCCTTTTTAAGGCCTCCCCGCAGATATCGGTAAAAGTGTTATCTAGGTTATCTAATTCTTGACGGTTGTGTATGCGTGTCGGGGGAGCGAGTAGGTTCCTGCTGAGGAGATTTTTGTAGTATCCCCAGTTGGTTAATCTTAGATTAGTGATGTTCTCGGCTGGAGGATGGTCTAGACTTATTATAAATTCTATGTACCGGTGGTCTGAGAATGAGTGTTCGATCCCCACCTTCCACGTTTCAAGTTGGTTAAGTAGGGGATCAGATATTAGAGTAATGTCTAGTACTTCCCTCCTATTTCTAGTGATGAAAGTTGGGTCATTACCTTTGTTGCAGATGAATAGATTTGATTGAAGGAGATAATCGTAGAGTAACTCACCCCTTTCGTTGGTGTTTGTACTTCCCCATTGTGTGTGGTGAGAGTTAGCGTCCCCACCCAGGATGAGTTCCTTAGATGAGTGAGTGTGTATGAGTTGTTGTGTAGTGGTGTTTGGTAGTGGCCCTTCGTGGTCGTGAGCCAGATAGAATGATGCTATGGTGTGATGGGTGTGTTCGCTTAGCTCCAGCCTGACCGTGGTAAGGTCGCCTTCGCTAAACTGTGGAATAAGAAATGTGTTAAAGTGTGTTTTTGTAAGAATGCAGGTTCTGGTTTTACCCTTGTCCTTGGTGTAAAAAAGCTTGTATAGGGGGGTTGATAAGCCACAGATGTTGTTACCAACAATCCATGGCTCTTGAATGAGGACTACGTCTATGTTGCCTGTTGCCAGGCGGGTGAGGAGGGCAGCGGATGCTGCCTTGCTGTGGTGCAGATTAATTTGCAGAAACTGCACCATCTTTGGGACTGGGGTCGGGCTGGGTTCCCTCCGCTTCCTCCGCTATGTCCTGGAGGACAGAGCGCCCTGGTCGGGCTGTGTCCTGGGTGCACAGCTGTTTCAGGCTCTCCGTCAGCTCCGAGTCGGTTGACACATAGCCGGTGAGGGTGGCCTCCTCGTGATCTGGTTCGTCGTCGCTCGGGGGTTCGTACGACGCACAGGCAGCCAGGTTGTCTGCCGCTATCTTGTCTGTGTCGTAAATACGAAGCTGCACCTTATCGAACCCGTAGTTCACTCTGTGCTGCTGGGCTGCGAGGGGTTCCAAGCATGCCTGGTTTAGGAGGATGACCACGCTCATGGTGACTCGCTCGGTCTTCTCCACCTTCCAACCGTCTGTTGGAAGTTTTGGGTTGAACCTGGTCAGCAGGCTGAGTATAGCCTCTGGTTCCGATGGTTCAGACGGCAGCCACACCCTCGCTCTCGGTCGAGACGGGATGTCTGCAGCCTCACAAACTGCCAGCTTGGCCCCGGGGTAGACCTCGCCGACTTTGTCAATTGCAGCCTTGTAGAGTGCTGCCGATCTCTCGTCTTCGCAGGCGATCAACTTTACGTTGCCCTGGTACCACCCTGCATCTGTGCAATCGGGTGGCGGTCCTGGGTTTTCGTCCAGCACTTTCAAGGCCACTGTCGCAAGGGCCCGTCTAACCAGACCCCAATGGTTTCTTGGGATCCTTCCGCCTTCATCGCTCTGGTCGATGACTCCAATGATCTTCCGATCCTTTACCACTTCCGCAAAGGATCTCGACCATGTGCCGCGGTTGGTTACTTTGGCCTTCTTGCTCGCTGGTTGAGCTGACTCCATCGACCTCTCACGCTTGTTGCTGGTAGTCATAGCGATGTCGAAATCTGGGATAACTGCCTTCGCCCAGGCTATGTCCTCTTGGATTTTCTGGTAATCCAATTTCGAAGTCTGATCCTCACGTATCGGATTGGTGGCCAGCCGTTTGAGGATCCTAGAAGCCTTCTTTCTTTCAAGAGGTCCAGCCTGGTTAGGTGGAACCCTCTTGAACTCC
>NW_023665643.1:10000-15000 GCF_014743375.2 Drosophila subpulchrella
CTCCCGCTTGCTCGCGCTCCCGCTCTCCTGCGCTGTTTCCAGCTCCCTCCATGAAGTCTCCGCTGCGCTTTGAAGCGCAGAGCGGAGCTTAGACTAAGTTAGTTCGATTTTGGAGTTCAAAGAGAAATAAACCGCGGTCGTACCCCCGCCTACTTTTACCAAATTAACTTTTGTGCGTACATTTCTTTTCGGTTAAGGGGCAATTCGCGCAGCGTGTGCTTTCTTCCCTACAGCGAACAAGCAGATCGCCGCATCCAACGCCCGTCAGCCGCACCAGCAGCCCATATTGCCAATTTTTCCGACTCCTTTTTTAATTGCATTTGGCCGCTCATCCATACATACATACACTTGTATAAAATCGAGAAAAAATATTCCAAGCTTTGAAAAAATATTGTGCAAATACAAGCCAAGCATACAGTGAGAACTATTTAATTTCCAGTGTTCTGCCAATTCAGGCCCCCAAAACTTTCCAAGATTTTCTCACTTTATATCCGCAGCCGCTAAAGTACTTGCACATATTATTTCGTTTTTCCAAATACAGTCCACATACAAATAAACCGAAAACTTCCACAACAACACATACCCCGCCGGCAATAATTATTTAATAAATTTAAAACCGGCGAAAATTACATACATACAAATATTTACATACATACAAATATCTACATACATACAAATATCTACATATATTCACATATAATTTTTAGCTCCACCATCCCGTTCCGACCAATTAAAGTTTTCCGTCGGCCATCCGGTCAAAAATAATAAAATAAAAATTACACCAACCGACGTGAAAATTTTTTTGGTCATTGTGTTTTATTTACCATCAAACTTTTTAGTATTTTTTTCGGTATTTGGTATTTACTCCGTAAAATTTATTTTATTTAAAAGAGAAAAATACCAGCACTCCACCGCATGCATAGCAGCCTCGTCAACCAATTTTTTGGCATATTTTTAGTATTTATCCCTCGGAATATTAAATTAAATTAAAGCAATACTCCAATATTAAATAATCAACCGATCGCATCCTCCGGCCAACAACTTATTGGCATAATTTGGTATTTTTTCTTCATTCAGAAGTTTAAATAAAGGCGAAATATTACAATTACTCCACCGGGGACTATATATTAACACATAGTTGGTATTTTTTCCCCCTCAATTTATCCAAGCGCAAAAAATACAAGCAAAAATATACCAAACTTGATCCCAACCATAATACATATACCAAAAGGGTTAAATATTATAGTATTACTTCTCAACGGGTGATATTCGAACTCCTTTCACCGTTCCTAATCCGTATCATTGTGTTTAATTCCGCAAAGTAACCAGGTCGGTACTTGCTTCCAATTTCTATTTCTCCGATCCACTACTTTTTTGTCGACACCTCGTTCCACTGTTCCAAAAGTGGGCCAGGTTTCCTATTTATCCGACATAAGCAAAGGCGAGCAGATTCTGACCCAAAACAAAAAAAAAAATTCATTTCCTTTAAATGTCCGTTGGAAGTGATAACAACAAGTTGTCTATTCCACCTGCCGTAGTCCCAGGCATATCCGTAGATCCGCCCACACCCGAACTAACCGCCAAGACCTCGTCGCCCCGGAAAAGGGCCACCCGTGCAAACGTCAAAATGGCACTAACACCTTCCCAAATCGCTCTAAGCAAGTTTAATGAGGTCTCAGATCGGCTGAGTGAGTTTGAATCCAGAGCAAACACTCCTTCGCCGATCCCTCCTACTCTGTCCATGCTGAACATCCGCCGCGAAGAAATACGCGCGTTATGGGACCGCATCAAGGCAGACTACGATGAATGCACCGGGTGCATAGCAGCAGCCGGAGACAGTGCAGCTGATAGTTTGCCAGTTCTCAAGGCCAAATACGGCTACTGCTATTCCGCTTACGAGAGATGTGGGGCTCAGATCGCGGATATGATAGCCCAGGCTCCCCAAGTTAAAGCTGTTCCTACCCAGAAGCTGTTCCTCACCGGAGATTATCTGCGGTGGCCGACCTTCAGGGATCTGTTTACGGCCATTTATATAAACAATCCAAGGCTGACGCCAGTCGAAAAACTGTTTCATCTAAATGCCAAAACAAGCGGCGACGCACACACGATAGTGTCAAACTCCCCCCTTACTAACGACGGCTTTCGCTCAACTTGGGCTAACCTAACTGAGCGTTTCGAAAACAAGCGGTTGTTAGTAAATAGCCAGTTAAAAATACTTTCAATGTGCAGTCCGCTAATCAGGAATCTGGGTCAGCTATCCGTGAACTTCAACGCACCATCCAGGGTTGCCTCACGGCTTTAGAAATGTCCGGAATTGAAACCGAAAATTGGGATTGCCTCTTAGTGTACATGTGCTCCTCCAAACTTCCTAAGCTCACGCTATCCTTGTGGGAACAGTCCCTGCACAATAAGGCAGAGATTCCGATGTGGCAGGAATTGAACGCCTTCCTTACGGAGCGTCACCGAACCTTAGAAGCCATAGACGACGTACGGCCGACAGGCTCGAGTCAATCTCTGCCAAAAACATCCGCCCCCACTGCAGCGTCTCGAAGAATAAATTCTTACGAGACAAGGGTAGCACCCAAGCCAAAAGGATGTGACCTTTGTAAGAAGGAAAACCATCCTGTCCGCACATGTGCACGGTTTCTCCAGATGACGGTAGTCGAGCGGTCGGCATATATAAAGAGGAAGCAGCTGTGTCTGAACTGCTTCGCACGAGGGCATCAGCTGCGTGATTGTGAAAGCACTCAAAGCTGCTTTACGTGCCGCGGCCGCCATCACACCTTACTACACAGAGGCCACTCCTCCCAATCGCCTTCGAATCCCGCTCCAAGACCCAGATCAAGACCAAGTACACCAGTTGCCACCGCTTCCCGGTCCACGGACTCTACAGTCCAAAATTATTTCGCGACGGGGTATAGATCCGTCTTGCTGGGCACCGCCATAACTGACATATGTCACCTGGGGTCGAATTTTAAAGCTCGTGCCTTGATAGATTCAGGATCAGAGGCAACCTTTATTTCTGAGCGCCTGTTCAAATTAAAAAAATGGCCTCACCAGGTAGTCCGAGCCCAAGTATCAGGCTTAAACCAGACAGTATCCGCTGAATCCAAAAAGCTCTGTCAGTTTACCATCCGTTCTCCGACCAGGCCTGGCTTGCAAATAAACACGACGGCCTATGTTCTTCCTCAATTAGCTGGAAACCTTCCATCTTGTCCGATTCCGCAACAGTTTCTACGGGATCTTCCCGAACTGTCACTAGCGGATCCAAAGATCTTCGAGAGCGCACAGATATATATTCTGTTTGGGGCCGACGTACTGCCATCCATTGTCCTAAGCGGCACCCGGCCGAACATTTGTGGCTCTCTCCTCGGTCAAGAAACCATTCTCGGGTTGATCCTAACAGGACCCGTTCCTGCTCCAAGGGAAAATAAGATTTCCGTTTTTTCCACACGAATCTCCCACACAGTTGACACGTCCCTGGATAGG
The DNA here is from genome assembly GCF_014743375.2 of Drosophila subpulchrella. NCBI lineage: Eukaryota > Metazoa > Arthropoda > Insecta > Diptera > Drosophilidae > Drosophila > Drosophila subpulchrella. Next base: position 13,490 of record NW_023665643.1, read on the forward strand.
CTTCTCACCAAATTTTGGGAGGTGGAGGATCTGCCAGTAAAAGTGACAAAATCTTCCGATTTGACATGTGAGGAAAATTTTCTCCGAACGACTACGAGAGACGATAACGGCAGGTATGTCGTAAGTCTTCCGTTTCGTGATCCTCAAAACGTAAAATCCGCCCTCAGTCACTCCAGATCCTCCGCGTTGTCGCAGTTCCTAAGAACCGAGCAACGCCTCAGGAGGGACTGTCAGCTGAAAGCCAAATACGACTCCGTGATTCAAGAGTATCTCGACCTCAATCACATGAAAAAAGTCCGTCCTACCCATAATTCTGCCAGTTATTACCTTCCGCATCATGCCGTGCTCAAGCCGGAAAGTACAACCACTAAGTTACGTGTGGTTTTCAATGCCTCCAGCCCTTCAGAGAATGGGGTCAGTTTAAATGATATCCTTCATGCTGGCCCAGTCTTACAGTCTGATCTAACTATCCAGATCCTGAAGTGGCGATATTTCCGATACGTCTACAGTGCCGATATCGAGAAAATGTATCGGCAGATATGGGTAGATCCGAAGCATTCCCCGTTCCAGCGCATCTTATTCCGCAACAGCGAGGGGCACATTCGAGACTTCGAATTACAGACGGTAACTTTTGGAGTCAATTGCGCGCCATTCCTGGCCATTAGAGTCCTGCAACAGTTGGCAACTGACGTGCAGCTCAGCCATCCAAGAGCGAGCAACGTCATTCGAAATCATATGTATGTAGACGATGTCCTTTCGGGAGCTGACTCCGCCGAGGACGCTAAGTCCATTGTTCGCGAGCTACAAAGTGCTCTAGATTCCGCGGGGTTTCCATTGAGAAAATGGACCTCCAACAACAGAGAAATATTAGCTCATATCCAAAGCGATCATCTTCTGACAACCGACTTCCTCGAGATCGACACTGAGAGCACAGCCAAAACTCTCGGCGTACGATGGAAGGCGACGTCCGATGAGTTCTTTTTCGTCCCACCAGATTTAGCAACGGAAATCTCCCACACGAAACGTCCTTTCCCAAATTGCCAAGCTGTTTGTTCCAGCAGGCTGGCTCGCTCCATTTGTTGTGTGTGCCAAAATCTTTATGCAAGAGATTTGGCTTCAGAATCTAGGCTGGGACGATAAACTTATAATTGAGCTGTGCCAAAGGTGGAACAGCTTTCTCCAGAGCTATTCGGTCCTAGACCAGGTCAGAATACCCAGATGGGTTTCCTTCCGTCCAGAGTTCCGCGTAGAGCATCACGGATTCTGTGACGCCTCGCAAAAGGCATACGGTGCTGCGATCTATGTGCGCGTAGAAGTGGGCCACAAGACGATGGTGCACTTGCTCACGGCCAAGACGCGTGTAGCGCCAGTCAAAACGGTGTCCCTTCCCAGGCTGGAGTTATGTGGGGCTCTCCTTTTGTCAGAGATGGCCGAAGCCATTCTTCCTAATATGCCGAGGCTGACCTCACAATTCCATTGTTGGACCGATTCCACGATTGTGCTAGCATGGT
>NW_023665643.1:22500-43308 GCF_014743375.2 Drosophila subpulchrella
AGTAGCAAGGAAGCCCAACAAGAAGGCCAAGGTCAGTGATGTAGTCAACTGACACCTGATCGTGGCACTCAGGGAATTAATCCCATCCATACCGAAGGCTAAAGTGCTCTTCCCCATCATAATCCAAGGGGCTCGGGCTCTAAAGCTTCTTTAACGGCAGAATCCAGACTACCCAACGGCGAATTAGAAGATTCTGATGATGCGTCTTAAGAAGCTCCACCCCGACGACACAGGCGCACACATCCTGCAGGCAGGCGAGGTGGAGAAGGACCTAGGTCCGGAAGCCATCGTGGAAGCCGCCCAGCACCTTGCGCTAGACGACTCGGAGGAAGAAGAGGACGGTGACCTGGCTGTCATAGACAGCCCGTCGAACGGAGATGAGCCAGCCACCCAGGACACTGAGGGTGTTGCAGATCCATCTCCATAAAAGCAGACTCGCGTCGGCGTAGCTCTTGATTGCCCTGGAGCAAGGGCCCGACGACATAGCCTTAGTTCAAGACCCATGGATTGCCTGGGGCAATATCGTGGCCGGACTAAAGTCCTCAAACTACAATACATTCTACTCACCAACGGAAAGCAGGAACATTAGCGCCGTACTTGTGCGGAAGGGTATCCATGCTAACCTTATGCCTCATTACAGCTCTGATGACTTGACTACCGAGATGCTAGAAAGCGAGGAGCAGCGCCTCTTGGTAGCCTCCTGCTACATGGCACACGACAGACCGGCGCCACCAGACGAGCTGAGCAGCTTGGTATAATTCGGCTCGAAGGATGACCAACTCCTCATTGGTGGAGATGCCAATGCACACCACAGCGTGTGGGAAAGCTAGACCTTATTCTATCTACCAACTTATATATGGCAAACGTGGGGAAGGAACACACCTTCGTAGGTCCTACCTCGTCAAACGTGCTAGATTTAACGCTCGTAAAGGAACAGAGTACCTTGGTCTCTGAATGGAGAGTCCTAAAAACACCGTCCTTCTCAGACCATAGGTATATTCAAATCAGGGATGTTTTTAAAAGTACTGTAAAGGTAACTGTCTACAGAAGCCCCTGGAACACGAACTGGGAAAAGTTTACAAGGACAGTTACTTCGAAACTCGCGACTGGCCAGGGCGTAGTAAGATCCGTGAAAGACATAACAATGTCCTTAGAGATCCTGACCAAGGAAATACTGAATGCGTATCACGCATCATGCCCGACATCAAGAACAAGAAGGAAGACCAACCCACCATAGTGAAATCGGGAACTGACACTCAAAATAAATAACCTCCGAGAATTCTTCAAAATTGCCAAAAAGGCAGACAATGAGATTATGAACGGGGAATACAAAATCCTACTTTGGGACTACAAGAAGGAATCACGCAGGGCACAAAAAAGGTCGTGGAGTAACTTTTGCACCAGCATCGAAAACGTCCGGGATACAGCCAGACTCCGGAGGCTGCTTTCGAAGCAACCTACCAAACAGAGCCAGCTAAAATGCGACGACGGACAGTGGACTGAGCGGGTGAAGAGGCCCCTAACAGCACTAATGCAATCGCACTTTCCAGGATGCACGGATGTCCTAGACGCCAGCACGCATAAGGACATAGCAACTGGCGAAGAGCGGCCCCCGAACGATCTAATAACACCTAGGAAAATAAACTGGTCCATAGACTCCTTTGCGGGCTATTCCAGCCATGTTACAGGTGACCAAGGAACGGATCACCCCATGGCTATATGAAATATACTCGGCATGTCTAAGCACGGGCTACATCCCAATCCAATGGAGAACCTCTCGGATTGTCTTCCTTCCAAAAACGGGAAAGAGCAGCCACACAAGCCCCAAGGATTACAGGCCGATAAGCCTTACCTCTTTCTTACTCAAAACACTGGAAAAGCTGCAGGATCTACACATCAGGGACAATGTAGGAAGACTCATGTCATCCAACCAGCATACCTACACCAAAGGAAAATCTGTAGAAACGGCACTAGACTCGCTAGTAGTAACCGTTGAGAGAGCCCTTCACATTGAGGAATATGCGCATGGAGTATTCGTAGATATATCCGAAACATTAAACAATGTCAAAACGAATGCTGTAATGGATTGCCTAGAAGCGACTAACTCGCACCCCGCAATAAGCCTCTGGATAAGAAACCAGCTTAGCTGCTGGCGGGTACATTCACAGTGGGGCACTGCTTCCATGGTAAAGGGGGCACACAGAGGCACACCACAAGGTGGGGTCCTCTCGCCTCTCCTATGGAAATTTGGTGGTCGACGACCTAATCAAGAGATTCGAGAGAAGAGCCCCAAAAATAACAGCCTATGCGGACGACATAGGCATAATTATTACGGGTGTCTGTCCATCGACCCTCAGCTCCATAATGGAATCAACACTCAGGGAGGTATGTGAGTGGGCGAAAAAAGTGGGACTTAGTATCAATGCGGACAAGATGAACCGCATTCTCTTTACTATACGATACAAGGTACCGAAATGGACCACCCCGAAAATTGGCGCAACCAGGCTTACACCGAAAACACGGGTCGAATACCTCGGCACAATACTGGACTGCAAGCTGGCATGGAGACCCAATTTAGTGGAAAGGGTTAAAAAGGCCATCGTGGCGCTATATGCATCCAAGAACATGGGGCCTGTCACCTACTCTAATGCACTGGATCTACATCTCGGTGGTGCGTCCGACTCTGCTGTATGGAGCCTTAGTGTGATGGCAAGCCACTAAAAGACGACCTACACCGATGTTACGGTGAGAACTCAGCGGCAGGCACTGGTCTGCATAACTGGGGCGCTGAGGTCAATCCCAACCAAAGCTCTAGAAACGATCCTTGGAATCGACCCCATAGATATACATGCTCAACTGACTGCAGGAAAGGCAACACAACGTCTAGTTGCATCTGGTAACATGACGACGCAAGGTTTCGGGCATAATTTATTCGGCCGAAGCATGATCAACAAAATGGAATACATGATCCCCAGCACGTGCCCAGAGGTTAAAACTACCTCGCTTATGGGCCCAAACGACTGGAAAACGGGTCAGGACCAGATTTAACACCTTAACATATACACAGACGGCTCCAAGATGGAAGGGAGAGTAGGAGCGGGCTTACTGTACGGACCCTGAAATAAGGCTGTCTTACAAGCTACCCAGCAACTGCAGCATATTCCAGGCAGATGTCTTTTACATAAGAAAAGCAGCAGAAGTGGTTCAAAATATAAACCGACCACATGATGTGGTCAACTTGTTCGTGGACAGCCAAGCGACGATAAAATCCGTGCAGTCGTCAACGATCAGTTCCAAAAATGTAACAGCGAGCAGGGAGGCACTAGATATTCCCAGCACGACAAAGTCAGTGCGGATCTACTGGGTTCCCAGCCACCAGGGAATCGATGGCAACGAGACAGCTGACGTTCTTTCAAAGGAGGGCGTAGAGCGGACGAATGACAGAACGGAGAACGTGTCTATCTCCCTCCGAACGCTACAAAGCGCCCTGGAGAAAAAGGTGGACATGCAAGCAAAAAGCAAGTGGAGGAATACCAAGACTTGCCGAATCTCAAGACTGCATCTACCACGGAAAGACCGCACACTTTTAGTGGGAGTCCTCACAGGCCACTGTCTGGCAGCATCACACGCAACCGCACTCGGAATACTCAACAGCCGCACCTGCACGAAATGCGATGAATCGGGGCTATGAAAACCCTGGAACATCTCATCTGCAATTGCCTGGCACTCTCACGAGCAAGAAGAAGATATCTCAGTGCCCCAGTACTGGCATCACTAGAAGACGCCTCCAGCAGGAAACCAGGCGAACTTCTTGCCTTCGCCAAAAACACCTCGATCCTTGTTGACATAAAAACCTCTTAACTCATCTCAAGGTTCATACAAATCAACCGGACAATAAGGGTCATATTGGCCCTATGCGTGGCCCCGTGAGGGCCCTCCGGGTTAACCTAACCTTTCCTAAGATTTCCTCACTTATCTTTAAATTTCGTATGAGGAGTACAAAAATATAGTACAAATATCTTAGGCTTACATAGAGCTAACAAGTATATTACATTTATTTTAGATGCTTCCTGGAAATTCAACAGGTATTTTTGAGCGAAATTCACTTGATAGATTCGATAGAGACTTGAACAATTAGACTCTTGATGTCTTGCAGAATTTGCGGCTTTGGTACCAATTCTTCAAGTTAAATGCATGGTCAGAACATTCAAATGAAGAACACGACCAACAATTCGACTGTTCAGTTCCATGGTACCTGGTTCATCCACACAGCTGATAGCCCTGTTACGCCGGGGGGTAGCGGGTAAACACTGGCGCTGGTACTTGGCGTGGGAGGCGGCGTCGGGAACTTGCGGCGTCAGCGGGCTGCTGCGCTGGGCTTCGGCGGTTTGCTGCGTACTGCGGCTGGCGTACGTCGGGTGCGGCGGACTGCTTCTGAGCTGTAGGGGAAAAACCACACGATTCTCGAAGTACCCCGTTGACCGAAAGAAATTACACAAAATGTTCACTTGTACAAAATAGAGTTGGGGGAGCGACCGCGGTTTATTCTTGAACTGCCAGAATCGAACTACTTCAGACTAAGCAGAGTTCCGCGCTCCAATGCGCAGTCGAGACTCCACGGAGGGGAACTGGGAACAGAGCGGGAGAGCGAGAGAGCGGTGTACTAGGAGAGCGGTGCACTAGGAGAGCGGTGCACTAGGAGAGCGGTTGCACTTGGATAGCGGTGCCGGGGTCCAGAGTCGCCGGACAGTGGTTGTGAGTGCGTTGCAAAAAGAGACGGAACCCGGCCAGTCGCCAACGCCTTAAGCCTGCGTACAGGCGCCGGAGAGGATCCACCCGAACACCGTCTTCTGGGCTACTGGCAGTCCCTCGTCGACCATGTGGAAGCCCGGGAGTATCACCTTCGGCTAGACGTCGGCGCGCAGGATCAGGGAAATGGTGGCTGTCCGATGAAACCGCTCATCCGCGAGCGGTAGCTCCGGAAACTTCTTAATTACGCTATGATGATGATGAGCGCACGGATGGGGGATCTTAAGGACCACCTCCAGCTTGATCTCCTCGTCGACCTTCGACCGAATCGTCGCCGTGCAGATGCTCTCATCTCCCACGTTTGTTGTCGGCAAACGAAACGCGGCGGCCTTGGATGCATCGATGGAGCATGTCGGGGTGCAGGGATCGATGAGTGCGACGGTCTCGAACGTCTTCTCCCCGGTCTCGACGATCAAAGCAGTCGGGAGGACGTTGACGCTATGACGTTGGAGAAGTGCCGCGAGCGACGGAACTGGTGTCGAGAATGCTGAGTGCGGTGGAGGGACAAGAGTTTGGTGAGTTGGCGGATCTTGCTTGCGCGAATGCTGCAGTGAAGCGGGCGGTTGCTGGGAGCCGCGCTTTTTCCATGAAACGTGTTCTTGGATCTGGTCGCACGTTCTGCACCGGTCACCGCTACGACAGCTCCCAGTGCTCGTGTGCGAGACAATTTGCGATGTACTTTTTTATGAGACCTGCCCGCAGCTGCTCCTCTGCGCTCAGCTTTAGGAACCTCTGACACTTCCGAAGAGGATGGATTCCGCGGCAGTAGGATTGAATACCTCTCGTACGTCTGCTATCCAATGCCTGAGCGCTACGTGGACGGTGAGCCCTTTTCCTGGTTAGAGTATGGATAAGGAAAAAACAAACATGGCTGATTAACAACGACGTGGATAAATTTTACGGACTAAGGTGTATAAGAAACGCGGCTCGTTACTAGGTAGTTTTGGACGGCTCTCTTGGAAGAAGAACCATCTTGGTCACCGTACGAATGTCGACTACGCGGACTTTGCCATCGGTTCCCGAAAAAACGGAGTCTATTCTTCCGAGTCGCCACTCATTTGAGGGAAAATTGTCATCCTTAACGACCATGTCGCCGACGCGCAGATTTTCTGTGGGAGCTTGCCACTTGTTGCGCTTGTGGAGCTCCTTAAGGTATTCATCCTTTTATCTGGTGCGGAATTGTTGATCAAGAGACTTTAAGTGCTGCCACCGGTTCAGAATGGACTTTTATTCGCCCTTTACTTCAGGTTCGCTGGTGTCAACGCTACGAGGTCAGTTGGATCCTCGGACATGGGAGATAGCGGTCTGGAATTCGGACAAGCTTCGATTCTCGCTAGGAGGGTGGACAGCTCTTCAAAGGTGTACTTCCGTGTAGCGGTGGACTTGTGAAACAAGGTCTTGAAGCTCTTGACACCAGCCGCAGCTGCACGTCAGTTGCCAGCTGTTGCAGGACTCGAATGGCCAGGAATGGCGCGCAATTGACTCCAAAAGTTACCGTCTGAAATTCGAAATCTCGAATGTGCCCCTCGCTGTTGCGGAATAAGATGCGCTGGAACGGGGAATGCTTCGGATCCACCCATATCTGTCGATACATTTTCTCGATATCGGCCACTTCAGGATCTGGTTAGTTAGATCGGATTGTAAGACTGGGCCAGCATGAAGGATATTATTTAAACTGACCCATTCTCTGAAGGGATGGAGGCATTGAAAACCACACGCAGCTTGGTGGTTGTACTTTCCGGCTTGAGCACGGCATAATGTGGAAGGTAATAACTGGCAGAATTATGGGTAGGACGGGACTTCTTTCATGTGATGGGGGTTGAGATACTCTTGAATCACGGAATCGGATTTGGTTTTCAGCTGACTGTCCCTCCTTAGGCGTTGTTCGGTTCGTAGGAACTGCGACTACGCGGAAGATCTGGAGTGACCGAGGGCGGATTTTACGTTTTCAGGATCACGAAACGGAAGACGTACGACATACCTGCCGTTATCGTCTCTCGTAGTCGTCCGGAGAAAATTTTCCTCACAGGTCAAATCGGAAGACTTGGTCACTTTTACTGGCAGATCCTCCACCTCCCAAAATATGGTGAGAAGCTTATCCAGAGACGTGCCAACCGTGTGGGAGATTCGCGTGGAAAAAGTGGAAATCTGATATTCCCTTGGAACAGGAACGGGTCCTGTTAGGATCCACCCGAAAATGGTTTCTTGACCGAGGAGAGAGCCACAAATGTTCGGCCGGGTGCCGCTTAGGACAATGGATGGCAGTACGTCGGCCCCAAACAGAATATATATCTGTGCGCTCTCGAAGATCTTTGGATCCGCTAGTGGCAGTTCGGGAAGATCCCGTAGAATCTGTTGCGGAATCGGACAAGATGGGAGGTTTCCAGCTAATTGAGGAAGAACATAGGTCGTCGTGTTTATTTGCAAGCCAGGCCTGGTCGGAGAACGGATGGTAAACTGACAGAGCTTTTTGGATTCAGCGGATACTGTCTGGTTTAAGCCTGATACTTGGGCTCGGATTACCTGGTGAGGCCATTTTTTTATTTTGAACAGGCGCTCAGAAATAAAGGTTGCCTCTGATCCTGAATCTATCAAGGCACGAGCTTTAAAATTCGACCCCAGGTGACATATGTCAATTATGGCGGTGCCCAGCAAGACGGATCTATACCCGTCGCGAAGTAATTTTGGACGGTAGAGTCCGTGGACCCGGTAGCGGTGGCAACTGGTGTATTTGGTCTTGATCTGGGTCTCGGGGAGGGATTCAAAGTAGTAAGGTGTGATGGCGGCCGCGGCACACAAAGCAGCTATGAGTGCTTTCACAATCACGCAGCTGATGCCCTTGTGCGAAGCAGTTTAGACACAGCTGCTTTTCCCTTCTTACAAATGTCACATCCTTTGGGCTTGGGTGCTACCCTTTGTCTCGTAAGAATTTGTTCTTTGAGGCGCTGCACTGGGGGCGGATGTTCCCACAAGGATAGCGTAAGCCTAGGAAGTTTGTAGGAGCACAAGTACACTAAGAGGCAGTCCCAATTTTCGGTTTCAATTCCGGAAATCTCTAAAGCTGTGAGGCAACCCTGGATAGTGCGTTGAAGTTCTCGGATTAACCCAGATTCCTGATTAACAAACTGCACATTGAAAAGTATTTTTAATTGGCTATTTACTAACAACCGCTTTGTTTTCAAAACGCTCGGATAGGTTAGCCCAAGCTGAGCGAAGGCCATCGTTAGTAAGGGGGAGTTCGAAACTATAGTGTGTGCATCGCCACTTGTTTTTGCATTTAGGTGAAACAGTTTTCCGACTGTCGTCCGCCTTGGATTGTTTATATAAATGGTCGTAAACATATCCCTAAAGGTCGGCCTCCGCAGATAATCTCCGGTGAAAACCTCGGTAGCCAGCCATAGGAAATTTAGGTCTGGGTTAGGAACAGCTTGAACTTGGGGAGCTTGGGCTATCATATCCGCGATCTGTATTATTTTCCGTGTATAAAATAGTTTTTACGGAGTAAGTACCAAATACCAAAAAAATACTAAATAGTTTTGTGGTTGTTAAATGAAACACAATGACCAAAAAAGTTTTCACGTCGGTTGGTGTCATTTTATTATATTAAACCGCATGGCCGACGGAAAACTTTAATTAGTGGGAACGGGATGGTGGGAATTAAAATATATGTGAATGTATGTAGGTATGTGTGTATGTAGATACCCTGCAGTTCGACAATTGAGTACAATCACGAAGTCGACTGCGACGTCGGCAGAGCAGCCAGCGTAGTCGGCAGAGCTGAGCGCAACGGCGGCAAGAGACTCGCTCTCAGTCAGGGTCCGCAAAGAGAACGCACAAAAAGTACTTTTAGGCTCTCCCTCTCTCGCCATGTCTCAGCTGGAAAAATGCGGGTGAAGGCAATGAGACCCAGCAATTAAAATAGATAGACTTTTGTGCATCCTTGCCTTTTTAAATAATGCGACATTTTTTCGTAAATGTTAAAACAACCAATTAAAATAATTGGTGTCGGCTTAAAAATATTTCTGTATTTCTTAAAAAAATGTATATGCTTATTAATATTATTTATAAGTATGTGAAGATTTAAAAATATATTTATACCCGTTACTCGTAGAGTAAAAGGGTATACTAGATTCGTCGAAAAGTATGTAACAGGCAGAAGGAAGCGTTTCCGACCCCATAAAGTATATATATTCTTAATCAGGATCACTAGCCGAGTCGATCTAGCCATGTCGGTCTGTCCGTCTGTCCGTATGAACGCTGAGATCTCGGAAACTATAAGAGCTACAATACTGGGATTAGGCATGCAGATTCCTGAGATTCCTGCGCAGCGCAAGTTTGTTTCACAAACGCCCACAACTGTGGCTCCCACAGTTTTGATGCTAGAATAAAATTTTAACTGAAATGTATTGTTCTCATCAATACCTATCGATTGACCCAAAAAAAAATTGCCACGCCCACTTTAACGCCCATAAACCACCCACAAACTAAAAAAATCATAAGTATGAACGTGGATATCTCGGAAACTATCAAGGATAGAGAATCGGGTTCTCAGATTTAGATTCCGTAGCTTTGTACGCAGCGCAACTTTGCTAAGCGAATATGCCACGCCCACTATAACGCCCACAAACCGCCCAAGCCTGTGGCGCCCACAATTTTCATGTTAGGTAATAAATTTTAAATGAAATGTATTTATAATGCACGGAAAATATTTGGGGCCTTAAATAAAACGAATAATGAATGACCCAGCAGCTCATCTGCAATTTCATCATTGTGTTTTACCTTGTGCGAAAACAAAACTTGACCAGAATGCCAGAGCGAAGCCCATATAAATGGAAGATAGGTTTTTGCTAACCCTACCGCAGTAGCCACACCAATGGTGAAAAAGCTATGGGATGTCAGCGGGGACACAGTGAGTTCTCGGTTGTCACAACCGCATTTCCCAGAACAAAAGCCAAAGGCTGGGTGACCAAAAAAAACACCATTGGTGTAGTATTCAGTGTGTGAATTCTGTTCGTTGTCGAATTTATGACATTTTGCAAAGGAAAACCGCAACCGTACTCTAATTAGGAAATACATGACACTCACCCACCTGCCCACACCTAAACACACGAACGTGCGGACCATCTTTATTTAATATTACGCATACGCACCGCTGACACTGTTTTCGTGAGCCTCAGTTGCCTTGTCAATAGCTCGCCTGCCAGTCACTGTAATGAGCACATAAAGGAGAGAAGATGCCTGGGACATGCACTGATAAAAAATGTTATGGGTTTTTATAATAATTAGCAACTGTGGACGGCAATCCACGTAGTGACGAAGCGCACCAGTAGAGTGTGAGAAGGCGAAATGAAAATCTGCTGTAATGGTCCGATCGTATGCAATCCACTAAATGAATACACTTTTTAAAATTTCTCATTAAATAAAATATGCATGACTAGGGAAAAATCTGTACGATTTTGATGAATCTAATTATCGAATCACCAAATCACCGAATAATCGGATCATAAAATTATCGAATTACCAAATCATCGAATCAAAAATGTTGTATTCATTAAGTGGATTCGTCACAAATGCTGATATTAAAACTTTCGTATGTTAAAGGTGCGATCGTCACTAGCTGGTTAATTCGTTCAGAGGTGTTTTAGCTTATTTTGTTAAATACTTAAACCACCTACAAGCTAATCAAACAATTTGAAACAACTTAATTCTTGGTAAATATTTTAATTTCTGAATTTAAATTTATTTTTTTTTAATTACATTTTCAAGGCTAGGCTTATAAGTACTAGGATTTTTCGGCTGTGTGGAACTAATGAGATGCCTCTACCCTTTTTTAGGGAATCAATGATTCGAGGCTCGGCTTTCAAGCTCGAAATTTTCAATGGGCAACCACAAAGATGGGTAATTAGGCCCAGAAAGTGACAGGACGGTGGGGCATGTCACATTAAATTGACTAGCTATGCGAGCATGTGTGTTACATTACGGTCTTCCAGTGGAAGTTTGAGAATGGAAAGCGGCTGGCAATTACACAGTCATATATAATTAATTTTGCATTTCAGCGACAAGGCAGCTCTCAGCCTGTATACAGAAAAAATAAAATCCACACACCCCCTCGGCGGCACTCAACAAATTAACCTTTAATGAGCCGCAGAGGAAACATTTTTGTGGGTTGTGCACTTTTAGTTGATTTATTCCCAACTCCTTCTTGCCTAAGCTCCCAACATCCGGAGGGGGCAGTGGAAGTGGTGGTGGCAGATTGCAGCCATTTAACGCTGCTGTAATTAATTTTAAATGCAACGCATCAAAACTAATTGCTCAAAACTGAATTAATTAAAAATATACAAACACTGCCAGCGCAAGCTAAGCTTTTGGGGAACAACAGCTCCGAATGGTGAGTGACAAAGGGAATTGATCGAAGGAGACATACCTCTTAATACCACTATTTTAGTTTATTTTTTGAAATTTTAAAACACCTTTTTTTAAGAAAATGTTTGCAAAAAAAACTTTTAAAAACATTATGATCATATTTCTGATACAAAATCATGGCTTGAACTAGTCAAGATACTTTTTAAAGAACTTGAGCCTCAAAACTTTTAAGGGATCTTTAAAAACTAGAAAATAATATATCAAAAATGCATAAATATTCTTAAGCGAAAGGAAAATGGTAATATTTTATTAAAACGGTTTGTTGAAGTATGCAAATATTTAAAAGAAAACAACGATATATATTTTTTACTGCATACTTCTAGACACCTTTATATTTGTGAGATTTCTTTGGCAGCTCCGAAGAATTCGATTGACAAAAAACCATAAAGATTTGAGTAGCCCTAAGGACATAAAATAAAAGTATAGCTAAAATTCATAAATAATTTTCGGGGAACTTAAAAGCAAGCTAAAGAAATATTGTTATATTTTATTTAAGAAAGGTGTCTAAAAGTATGCAACAATATATTTTGTTTTGAAAATACCTATATATTATTTCACTGCATACTCTTATACACCTTTTATAAGTGTGACTTTTTTTTAAAAGCTTCAAAGAATTCGATTGCTGCGAAACAATTAAGAAGATGTGTCTGAAAGTATGTGTTTGTGGGGAAGACAACAAATATGCCACCCTTATATTTATAATTAATAACGCACGAATAGGTTATATTAAAATGTATAGCGTTTATTCGGAGCGGCAGACGGACTGTGAATGTATAAAAAGCTTGGCTCCAAGATCTTCATATAGACATATGCAGGCTTACAAAGTAGTTGCTGAATAGATAAGCGACAGCTTTATGGGTATAAGAAAGAAGACGAAAGATAAGCAGAGAGCTATGCAGGTGCCGTCGTACACCTATGCGCGCATGACTAGGCGCTGGCGATCTGCTCCGAACATACTCCCCCCGTTGGAAGAGGTAAGGTTCCAACTATCTCGGAATCGATGGGCAGAACGGCTAGCTTGGCGACGGCTCTCTTGATCAGACCCGTAGCTGTACGGACCATAGCTACTCTGATGACTCCGTCCCCGCCGGGTATGACTTCTTGGATGCACCCAAGCTGCCATCTCAAGGTGGAACGTTGTCCTCCTTAAGCAAAACTATGCGTCCAATCTTGATGTTAGACGTTTCGACGCGCCACTTGCTCCTCTCTTGAAGTAGGGACAAATACTCGCTGCTCCACCTTTTCCAGAAATGTTGCTGCATCTGGGTAACCCGCTGCCATCTGCTGAGGCGGTCTTCGCGGAGATGAGTAATGCCAGGCTCAGGAAACTTAGTGTAGCTGGAACCCTTCAGGAAATGCGCCGGTGTTAGCACCTCAAGGCTTTCAGCATTTTCTGAAATTGGACAGAGTGGACGGGAGTTAAGGATGGCAGAAATCTCATATGCAAGAGTTCTTAATTCATCGATGGCTAAAATGGATGCACCGACGACTCTGTAGAAGTGAAATTTAGCTGACTTCACAGCGGCCTCCCATAAAACCACCGAAGTGCGGGGCACGCGGAGGGATGAACTTCCAATCGATCCCATCAGCTAAACAGACGGAAGATATCGATGCTGTGTGCTGCTCGCTCAAAAAGAGCTCTTTCAGCTCGGCAAGCTCTCTCTTTGCACCGACAAAGTTTGTAGCATTGTCGCTCCAAATGGTACGCGGACTGCCTCTAAGGCTGATGAATCTCCTCAGCGCTGCGATGAAAGAATCCGTCGTAAGATCCTGGACCACTTCCAAATGAGCAGCCTTCGTGGAAAAACAGACAAAGACGGCGATATAGCACTTGTGGGGTGCCTTATTTCTGGCCTCTGCTTTATGATAGAATGGCCCACAATAGTCCACTCCTGTGGTATGAAACGCTGGATTAGGCTGCACTCTATTTGCGGGAAGGCTACCCATGACGTGCTCCCAAGTAACAGGCTTCATTCGGAAACATCGGACGCATTTGTTGATAACGCTGGCGACGAACTTGCGGCCTCCAATCGGCCAGTACCTTTGCCGTAATGCGGCAAGCAGCGCCTGCGATCCTCCATGCAAATATTTCTCATGATAATAAACGATGATCGCCTTGGTGACTGGATGATCCTTGGGCAACAGTATCGGATGCCTCGTGTCGTAGTCCAAGTTTGCGTTCTGAAGCCTTCCACCCACGCGAAGTAACCCATCGGAGCCGAGTATAGGTCTAAGCGAAACCAGCTTGCTTTTCTGTGGAAACGGCTTGCCCTGGCTAAGAGATCCATACTCCTTCGCCAAGTTAACCTGTTGGATGCTCCTCAGAAGAAGTACAGTTCCAGAGTTGATCTCCTCCACCGAAAGTCTGGCTCTGCAATTTGAAATAAATCGATAAATGTATGCAAATACGCGCTGCAACTTATCGAAAGAGTTGAGGAATTTGCAGTTTGATGAACTGTCTATGCAAACGGCCCCAATTAGAGCCACAGAACGGCGCTCTGGAAGATCCTTTACTGAGTCTAGCAGGGACGGCCAATTTGACGAGCTTTGCAGAAGGAATGGAGGCCCGTTAGCCCAAAGGGAATGTTCCAACAATTCTCTTGGGGTACATCCTCGCGATACGACGTCTGCCGGGTTCAAGTTTGTAGGAACGTGATGCCAAGACATGTCTTTCGTCATCTCCTGAATTTTCGCGATTCTGTTTGATACGAAAACGTTAAACTCCCTCGGAGGTTGCCGAATCCACGCCAACACAATGGACGAGTCCGACCAGCAATGAAAGGTGCAATCGAAATCTATGGCTTCCTTGGCGTTTACGATTAGCTCAGCCAATAAAAGCGCTGCGGAAAGTTCTAATCTTGGAATTGTTAAGGCCTTCAATGGAGCTACCCTTGACTTGGCACAGAGCAGATGGACTTTCGATTCTCCATTGGTCTCCGATCGCAAGTATAGACACGCTCCATAAGCTGACATGCTAGCATCGCAGAATCCATGCAACTCAACGGAAGCCCTTGGTTGCAGTACGAATCGTGGGAATTTTAAGTTCTGTACGACCGATAACTGTGAGGTCAACTCCCCCCATGACGAAAGAATGGGCTCTGGCAGTGCATCATCCCAATCCACGTTCGCACTCCATAGAAATTGCAAAAAAAATCTTAGATTTTGTGATAATAGGAGTTATTAAACCGAGTGGATCATAGAATTTGGCAATCGTCGACAATGCAACCCGCTTAGTGGGTCGTTGATTGGTTGGCAGTTGAGAAAAATGAAATAGGAGCTGATCAGAAGATGGATCCCAGACTAGTCCCAATGCCTTGGCGACATCCGATCCATCGTGAAATTTGATTAACTGCTCCTTGTCGCATTCAGACTCTCCCTTCAGGGCTGCTGACTCATTCGAACACCATTTCCGAATTGGAAAGTGGCCTCGCGACAGTAGTTCCTTCACCTGACGACGAATTTCTCTCACCTCCTCAACTGAGTCCCCACCAGATATTAAATCATCCACATAGAAATCTCTACGAACAATTTTTGCTCCAATAGGAATGATTCCTCCTCATCGTAAGCGAGTTGATGCATGGCTCTTATAGCCAAGAAGGCAGCTGGCTTGGTTCCGTAAGTCACCGTGTTCAATTTAAAAACACTCAACTCTTCCGTGGAGCTTTCTCTCCAAACGATGCACTGCAAGAAATCATCCGGGTACGAGACACGCACGCAACGGTACATCTTGCAGATATCCCCACAAAGAGCAACTTTAAAAAATCGAAAGCGAAGCAGTATATTAAAGATTTTTTGTTGAATTGTTGGTCCTGCCAGAAGTAAGTCGTTCAGAGAGCTACCAGAAGTTGTTTTAGCAGATCCATCAAAAACGACACGAAGCTTCGTACTCGTGCTCTCCTGCTTATGTACGCAATGGTGGGGCAAAAAGAATTGTGTTTCTGGCGGTTCCTTAGTTACAAGAGACATGTGACCTAGATCGATATACTCCCTCAAAATGCTGAATACTGTGCTTTCAGGGCTGGGTTTTTATCTAATTTAGCTTCCAAACTCTTGAAACGACGACGAGCCAAGCAATAAGAATCACCTAAAGATTCGAATCCGGAGGTGGTCAAGAGACGAACAGAGTATTGGCCGTTTCCAAGTCGAATGCAATTTTCAGTAAAAAGTTGCTCACATCGCAAGTCTTCCGACAACAAAGATGGCTTAGACGAAGTGAAGTCCTCAATTTCCCAAAATCGCTTTACAATGGCGGAAAGTGTGTCATCGGAATGATCAGCTGGGTCCTTGATGCTGGCTTGTAAAACCGACTTATGAGTTGGCATGTTCGATGATAACCCTCCAGAGACTATCCAACCAAGCTTGGTGTTCTGAAGAGTTGGCAAAGCCCTATCCAAATGAATTTGTCCCATAGAAATTATTTCGAAAAACAACCCAGCGCCGAGTAAAAGGTCAATTCGTTGTGATTGATTGAAATTAGGGTCAGCGAGTGAAATGTTTTGCGGTATCCTCCACGATGTTGCATTTATATTGAAATGGGGTTGATAATCAGTAATACTGTGAGTCACAACCGCTGTGAATGCCGCACGATAGCTTGCATCCCGTGATTGCACAAGAATATCGACAGTCTTATCAGAGATCATGGAAGATTCTCCTATCCCAGAAATCGACGTTTGCGATCTTCTATGATTCAAGTTTAGTTGGCTAGCTAAGCGAGAGGTTATGAAGTTTAGCTGGGAGGCCGAATCTAAAATTGCTCGGCAAGGCATGAATGCTCCAATTCTATTTCTAACGTAGATAATAGCAGTTGGAAGCAACACGTAGTCGATCGGCAAAATATTTAAGGTTTTGGGTGGAGGGCTTGGTATATGATGATCAGGATGCGATGATGTATGCGAACATGATACTAATGCTGATGAAGTAGATGGTAATGGCTGAGAGCTCGAGGATGGATCGCATGATGGAGATGAAAATGAGGTTGATGTTGCGGATGGGTCATGGTTCATGTGTAATAATGAATGATGCTTCATGCGACAATACTTGCAGTGAGTCGACTTGCATTGCTGCAAACTATGCCCCTTGCGCAAACAGTTGAGGCAGAGGTGCAACTTCTTTGCTTCTCTATATCGAAGATTCGGACTCAAATTTAAAAATCGAGAACACTTTGGCAAATAATGATCCCGTGCATCGCAAAATAGGCATGTCAAATGATTTGAGTTAGTAGCAGAAGCAATAAGTGTATTTTGGTTATATTTGTGCAAGTTTTTTCCCACCTGCTGGCCTGGTGTTTGAGTTACCAAGGCTTGATCCAAGTTTTCCATCATCCTGCACCTCTTTTCCAAAACGATTCCATAGCATCCCAGGTAGACAGCTCAGTGATTGACAAATCCTCTTCCCATTTTTCCCGCGTCCTCTGATCCAGTTTCCGAGTGACGATGTGAATTAAAAGTCCATCCAAATTTGTTGCGTATGGCCAGGGTTCGAATTGCTCGCAGATGCGAATTCATGCAATCGCTCAGCTCCCGAAGACCCTTCGAAGATCCCTTCTCGACACCCTTTAAACCGAATATTGCCTGTACATGTGCCTGAAAGTGTAAAACTTTATTATCAAATCGATTAACCAGCAAATTCATAGCCTTTTTAAAATTCGCATTCGAGGGTTCGAGCGAGCGTATGGTTTCCAGAGCCACGCCGCCCAAACTCGAACGCAAATATTGTAATTTTTCAATGTCGCTTAGCTCATCATCATTTCCGATGACCGTAGTGAAAGTCGCAAGAAAATCCGGCCACTCAGAGTAGGATCCATGAAAACGAGCAATTTCCAAATTTGGCAACCGAGGCTTCCTAGATCGAAAAGAAAGATCCGCATTATTAGTGATGTCAATAGATGTTGAATTTGCAGCGGTTGAAGCCGGCAATTGTGACTTGCGATGAGCCGCCAAGCCTCGGTTTAGTTTCGCCTTCACATCCATGAAGACTTCAGCAAATTCAATCCGATGGTCGCTTGAGATCTCTGCAAAATCCAGTCTTTCCAACGATGTCTGCGCAGAAT
Source organism: Drosophila subpulchrella (assembly GCF_014743375.2). Taxonomy (NCBI): domain Eukaryota; kingdom Metazoa; phylum Arthropoda; class Insecta; order Diptera; family Drosophilidae; genus Drosophila; species Drosophila subpulchrella. Next base: position 39,782 of record NW_023665643.1, read on the forward strand.
CAAATGCCTGGTTTAAAGAATTGATCCATTCCATTCGCGCCAGCAAATCAGCTTCGTCAAACTGATTAACCGCATCAGCGTTTAAATAACATTTCATCGAGCTCATTTGCCGCGAAATAGATTGGGCTTTGACTCGGTAGTAGTCGACGTCACTTGTGGATTCATTTTGAGCCCGAACCGAGTTTTCCGTATCAGACATTTTTCAATTACGAGAATGGAAAAAAATGAAATGAAAATGAAATAAAATAAAATGTCCGACCGCGTTAGAGGCACAAAATACCGTATACCCTTTGCCGCGAAAACGTGAAGGTTAACAAGCGTCGCCGAGATGCAACGGAACCTTTATCTTGGTTGTTGTTGTTCTTGTCGATAAATTGCCTGCCTAGCAACAGCGGATTATGTAACTGGCAAACGAATGTATGTATGGCTATATGTACATATATATATGTAATATGCGCTATTAACAAAGATTAAATGCAATTCACTTTGTTAAGAATTATTTGCACAACACAGTTTTAGTGTTTTTCACAGCGCAAAATGTACAAAAAATCCAACGGCCGGCTGTGCACTTTTATATGCACATATGTATGTATGTATGTTCGTATGTTTGTGACCGAATGCACGAAAACGACAGCGAAACAAAGCGTTTGTTTAAACTATATTAAACAATCGCGAGACCGAGTTGCAGACTCCGATAAAAACTGCTATCACGTCGGGGTCACCAAATGTTTGTGGGGAAGACATCAAATATGCCACCCTTATATTTATAATTAATAACGCACGAATAGGTTATATTAAAATGTATAGCGTTTATTCGGAGCGGCAGACGGACTGTGAATGTATAAAAAGCTTGGCTCCAAGATCTTCATATAGACATATGCAGGCTTACAAAGTAGTTGCTGAATAGATAAGCGACAGCTTTATGGGTATAAGAAAGAAGACGAAAGATAAGCAGAGAGCTATGCAGGTGCCGTCGTACACCTATGCGCGCATGACTAGGCGCTGGCGATCTGCTCCGAACAGTATGCAACTAATATATTGGATAGTTAATACACTTTCACTGCATACTTTCAGACAACTTTATAAGTGTGAGGGTTCTTTAGCACCTCTAAAGAACTTGACTGCTGATTGACAATTAAGATTTAATTAGCTTTATGCACCCTATTTTCCCCCCGTGTACAGGTGCATTATCGGTCGAAAGTGTGCCATAAATCCTGGGCAGCCAACAGCAGGTCCAGCCGCGAATACCTTGCTCCGGGCTCTCCAAGCCTCCAAGGCTCCCAATCCTCCAATCTCCCCCAGCTTCGGGATCAGGCAAAGGCGAGTGACGGAGGCCAAAGGCGGAGGAGGTTCTTCTGGGGGCTGGGGGCGGGGGGCGTGGCCGGCTACAAAGTATGGCGAGGCGAGGCGCCATATTGTTAGCAATTCCGTGTGCATACTAAGATGGCAGCCACCGCACCGCCGCCCAACTGCTTCTTCATCTCCCTCGACGCCGTTGTGTTTAATTTCTTTTTGCCGCCGCCGCTGCCGATCCGCTTCTGCTTCTTCCACCCTTTGCTGCCTTTGCGCGCGGCATGCAAATGAAATGTCATAAAAATTGCAACTCGGCAGCGGCACGGGCAGCGACGTCAATGTTGCAGCTGCCACTGTTGTTGCAGAGAGAGAAAAAAAGGGGAGCTATGTAATAAAAAGCATACTTTGTTAGAAACAACATTTATTCTAATAATTCTAATAATAATCTAAAAAAATTATTCAATTCATGAAAATAAAGTGTTGCATACTTTTAGACACCTTTCTATAAAACATTTCCGTATTTATGTTTCAAATTCTACCACCCAGAAATTAGGTGTTTAGAAATTATTTTTAAGGCCCCCATAAAGTCCCCCATAAGAGATGTTTGTTTTTATAACTTATGTTTGTTGTTGAAATTCGTTACAAATGAGTATTAATAACAATAAATAAATAATACAATAATAACACAATTTGTACTTTTGTGTACGTAAACAAATCTGGCTATTTAAATCAAAGTCTTCATTTTTAGTCCCTGAAAAGTGTTAAATTCCCGCAACTGCAAAATAAAAAAATTTTTAAAAGGCAATACAAAAATATATTTCTATAGTGTGGTTCTTTTTTATAATTAAAAAGGAAATAAAAAAAATCAAGTGACGGAAACAAGAATTTCAGAATTTCTTGTCTTTGTCTTTTAAATATTTTCATATATTTTTTGAAAAAAAACCTATGGTAAAATCCATTAAAAAAGGAAGCATAAATCGATCTATTTTAAGCATTTTATCCGAGGAACTTGTTCCAGAACCAAAAAAAGGTTAAGGTCTACCCAAATTTTGCCCGCGCCCTACTAAGTAGGTTTTTTTTTGGGCCGAAAGTAACTATATTTGTAAGTTTAATTTTTAAAAGACTTCTGGGACTTTCACTTTAAATGCCAGAGATAACATTTCTTTTATAATAAATAAAACTTATATATAACGATTACTTTCGGTCACTCGTTTATATTCTCGTCTAGTTCTATTTTTTTAAGACTAATTATTTTTCCAATACTAGATGCAATCGCTCAGGCGTGGCAACCTTTTTTTGGATCTTTTATTGGATTGACGAGACCAATACATTTCAGTTAAAATTTTATATTTAGCATGTAAATTGGGGCGCCACAGGCTTAGTCGGTTTGTGGGCGTTAGAGTGGGCGTGGCAATATTTTTTTTTGATCATTCGATAGGTATTGACAAGACTAATACATTTCAGTTACAATTTTTTATTTAGCATGAATATTGTGGCGCCACAGGTTTGGTCGTTTGTGGGCGTTAGAGTGGGCTTAGCATATTCGCGTAACAAGCTTGCGCTGCATACACGGCTACGGAATCTAAATTTGAGATCCCAATTCTCTATCTTTAATAATTTCTGAGATATCCGCGTTAAAATGTACAATTTTTTGAAGATTGTGGGCGGATTGTGGGCGTTAAAGTGGGCGTGGCAAAGTTTTTTTTTGGTCAATCGATAGGTATGATAAGAACAATACATTTCAGTTAACATTTTTATTCTAGCATCAAAACTGTAGGAGCCACAGTTTTGGGCGGTTTGTGGGCGTAAGAGTGGGCGTGGCACTCTGCTGAAGCAAACTTGGGCTGCGCAGGAATCTCAGGAATCTCCAGAATCTGTAGTTCCGAGATCTCAGCGTTCATACGGACAGACGGACAGACCGTCAGACGGACATGGCTAGATCGACTCGGCTAGAGATCCTGATCAAGAATATATATACTTTATGGGGTCGGAAACGCTTCCTTCTGCTGTTACATACTTACCGACGAATCTAGTATACCCTTTTACTCTACGAGTACCGGGTGTAAAAATATAGAAATTAAATAAAACTGTAAATATATTTTGCTGCTACGCGATGAAAAGGTGCTTAACTTGTGCTCTTTTGCTGCTTAAACAAGCGCTCAAAAGGGTGCTCAAAAAAAGCTCTCAATGCGTGCTAGTTTTGAGTATATACTAGATTCGTCGAAAAGTATGTA
>NW_023665644.1:0-32500 GCF_014743375.2 Drosophila subpulchrella
GGTGGTTTTAAAAATTTCACAATTTCAATGGGCGTTGCAAGTCGCCAAAACTATCATAGTATTCTTTATAATTTATATCCTTGAAATATGCTACCCAGTGCGTGCCACTTCCGCTTTCGTTATCTAAATTAATTATCCCACATTCGTTGGTCCATGGTTTCTTGGGAGACGATCACGCATAAAAACACCACGAAAGTGTCTAAAATGCTGTTACCAAAATCATTTAAATCAATATCGGTAAGTGCTTGTTTGGGTAGCATATCTATTGGGTTTTTGTTGAATATGGCTCATAAAATAGTCCATAGCCTTTCTTATATGGCTTCAGAAAAAGTCCCTTTCCCATCGCAATTGATTCCATAAAGCGGTTATGACGTGTCGCTTCGGATAATTGTTTTTTACCATTTTTGACAGCGTTTATTGCTTTAGCAACAGCAGATCCACCACTAGCAAGACCACCAGTGCACCAAGTTCAGTCAATATTGGTATCAACGGAAGGAATCCACCAATTTTTGGTAATGGTATCACCCTCGGAATATTGGGGATATTGTTCGCTAGACCTAGTCGAACTTGTCGACCTCGTCCTCGTTGACCTCGATGAAAACTTGGTGGGATTGATTGTTGAGATATCTGTATTGCTTCATCGATACTCGTAGGATTTATTCGTTTCAAAATTCGTCTCGTTTGACTCACAATGCTTGCGAATGATTTTTTTTTGTTTGTCGATGACGTCGACGTTGTTGTTTATTACTAGCTGATTTCCACTTACGTTGACGTCCGAAGACCGAATTTAACTTTTGTTTTCATAGCGTTTGTCACAAACCAAGCAGCAGAACGTTCTTTTAGACCGCTATCTTTTGCTTTAAAACGTTCCCACGCTCTTTCAGCTAATATATCATCGGCCTGATGACGATTTTTCATGTCCTTGAATTGTGAATATGCAATATCGTGCTCTCGACACGCTGCATCTAGCGGATTAATCCCTTTGTCTCCACGTTTCAAACGCTCTGCAAGCTTTGTGCCTGGTCCACAAAATTGATATCCTGGCAAATGAAGTTCAATTGGTAGTTTGTTAATCATGTTGTTAACGAATCCACTACCAATTCGATACTGATATGAATTTATGTTTATAATTTATACGCATTATTGCATTTCTGTTTTTTTGTTTATGATTATTCTGTTTCGATGACAATCGTATATTAAACAAAAACGAAATATATGCTCAAATATTTATAATATTTTCATTAGTAGCTGCAAAAATTTTTTCAATAAAACAACACAACAACATCGATAGCAACAACAACAACAACAACAACAATAGCAAGAACAAAATTTAGATTTATAAACAAACCAGACAAATTAAAGTTCGAAATGTCGATCAAATTTGTGGTGAGGGGGATAAGAGCGGAAAAATTAGACATAGCCCATTGTTACCGAATTCGATACGCGCTCTAATTGTGGGACCATCTAATTGTGGAAAGACAAACGTAATGATAAGTTTGATCGAAAGTCCCAATGGACTTAAATTTCAAAATATATACATTTATTCAAAATCGCTGTATCAGCCAAAGTATCATTTAATGAAATTGATTAAACCAATTAAGGGACTACACATGTTCACGTTTCAAGACAAGGAAAAAGTCGTCAGTCCAGAAAGAGCTAGACCACACTCAATAATGATATTTGATGACGTAATCTGTGATAAGCAAACAGCAATAAGAGATTATTTCTGTATGGGCCGCCACAAACACATAGACTCCTTCTATCTATGTCAACTTATACAAAAATACCAAAACATTTAATACGTGACAACGCTAATTTGATTATAATTTTTAAACAAGATAAAATGAATATTAAACATATTTACAATGATCATGTTATAGGCGATATGATTTTTAAGCAATTTATAAATATTTGTGAGGAATGCTGGAAGCAAAAATATGAATTTGTTCTCATAAGTAAAGATAATGATATTGATAAAGGACGATATAGAAAGGGATTCGATAGTTTTATTCATCTATAAAAACACACACACTGCTCTCGATCAGCTCTGGATCAGCTCGGCATCAGCTCGGCATCAGCTTTGGATCAGCTCTGGATCAGCTTTGGATCAGCTCCGTATCAGCTATATATATATATAATAATATCATATATTTAACTAGTAAATAATTGGATTTTAAACAAACAACAACAACAACAGCAGCAATGGTGAAATCAAAAAATAAGTCTCTAAAAAAATTAGTCTCTAAGTGTTGGATGATCTGGTTCAAACCAGATTGTTGTTGGCACAGAAATTGAAGGGCATGAAGTCGAATGAAATAGATCGAATTAATATGCTGGAAAATACCTTTAAACCAATTACAAAACCTTTGAATGTGATTGCGGAAAACTTTCTAAAAAAGAACAAGAAGGCGAATAAATACAACGTTGAGAAGCCGACTAGCCCGAACAACAAGAACAATAAGCGTGAACTGATAAAATATGATGATCATCATCAGCATCAAGGTCGTCGAGAAGGACAACAACAGCAGCAGCAGCAGCAACAACATGTTGAAATGCTTAAACACAAAAGACGATACTCTCCAAAGAGGGTTATGCGAAGAAGACTAGACACCGACGACAACGACAATTTGGGGATAAAAGTGAGAAAAGTGACGATTTCTCTGCTGCTGCTGCTGCTAACAATGACAATGGTGATGATGATGCTAATGTGTTTGATATGGAATTTAATCGTCCGCAAATAACGAGTTTTTCAATAACCAACAACAACAAAAACAACAACCCACCCGACTTGATAGATACTTCCAACGATATCCTATCAGACTATACTTCATTTTTGGATAGTCAAAGAGCAAAATACTCTAATTTATTAGAAAACAGTCCTGCACACACAAACGGCAACGACGACGACAATGCAGTAGTTAGTGGTAGTACATCTGCTGCTCTCCCTCTCCCTCCTGCTCCCCCTGCCCACCCAGCTCTCCCTGCTGCTGCTGCTGCTGTTGATGTTGATGTTGATGTTGTGATGATGATGATTATGATTTAAAATTAAGTCTTTTTAAAAATCTCAACGTAATGCTAACATTGAGAATTTATCTTTAGCAGCAGCAGTCCAGCCTAATAACAAGAGATTCAAATTACCTTTTAATCTGCTACAAAGATATTCTATGCTTAAAAAAAGTCGTAAGGTCAATCGACCCAAATTTCATAGATTTAAAAAAACAGCACAGACATCATCGTCGTCGTCGAACATTATAAATTTTGCGCCAAGACCACACACACAAAAAAAAACGAAGTGCTCACACAGAAAATTAGCATCTGCCTCAGTCTTCTTCTTCTTCCTCTAATAAATTAAAATTAATCGAAAAAAGAGATTCTATGCTTGAGAAAAGTTTTTTGATAAATGGATCCAGATATCCAAGATATAACAAGACAAAACAACAACCACAACAACAACAACAATGTGGTCAAAAAGGAAAAAAAAATTGCAGTCAAGAGAAAAGTTTCGATCAAGAAATCACCGTTTTTGCGTAATATTCAGCTTTTAAAAAGTCAAAAACAATTGGACATGTCTGAATATAAAAGAAAATGGTGAATGGTATTTTGCCAATAGTAAATTGAAATATAATAATAATACAATTATTATTGATAAGGAAAAATGGAAATGGACTACTGGCCTATTACAATTGCTATTTCACACGAAGCCCGCTCATTATTCAAATCTGGACTTGAAAATTACCGAGATATTCTGTAAGAACAAACGCACACAAACGAAAATATCAGAATAGTTCACAAGTTAAGGGGTCTAAATCATTTAAATATCAGCATATTATAAAAAATCTATTCAAACCGAAAACACAACTTATTGGTAAAGGTTTCCTTACAACACAAACAGGAGCAGCAGCAGCAGCAGCAGCAACAACAACAATATCTTACTCCAAGGAGGATAGAGGATACAAGTATTGGGATGATCCGAATGAATTAATCGAGAGATTGCGATTACTATTAGCATCCGAGAGTGCTGGAAATACCAATCCCAAAAACGAAATTATATCCATTATAGAAGAGCTTTAGAGAGGCAAATATAATAAAATGAATTAAATTAAATTAATGAATTAGAATAAATTACTCTTTCAGTGAACGGTCGTGTTTTTGTCTTGCGCTCCGAATTTTTGTTCTTTTTGTCCATAAACCATCGGGGTTTAATTCATATTTTCATACGTCTATATAACTTTTTATGTCCCTAACAACATCCGTTCGCTTCGCGAGTGCATAGTGATTGTTTTGTGTTTAATTAACAAAATTAGTTTGCACGTCTAATCTCTGTGCAGTGTTTGTTGTTATTGTTTTTTTCTAATTGCCTTCTTCTTTTCTTCAAAACGCTGTTTGGAGCGGTAAGTGTCTAAACGGTAGTTACCCGCTCTCCCGCACTCCCGCTTATAACTTTGTTTTTGAAACATCTAAAACTTACGCTCCCCCAGCTTACTTACTCCCCCTCATTTTCTCCCGCTCTCTAACTCTCTCTTTTACTTGCGTAGCTTTATGCTCTTGGCACTGTGGTTCGGAATATCGCGATAATGGCTGTCTGCAATTTAAAGAAATGCAAGTCGTTAATTTCGGCTGGACAACAGAGAATTCCGTGCCATTCGTGTGAGAATATTTTTCATGCAAATGCCTTGGCTATTCGGGCCTGGTACGCGATGCAATCGACATGAGAAGTGGCTTGCGCTACTATTGTGATGAATGCATTGCTTATGAACCCAGGCACTCTCTATAAGGCGGCTTACAAAAAGCACTGTTACGGAATTAATGCGGAACAGCTGTAGAAATACGGATCTGCTTGTGGCGCTTGAGTCGCAGCTCACTAGCCGTATGCTATCTGAGCCCGATTCTCCTAAGCGTAAAAAGATCGCGGTCGACAGACAACCCACGGTAGCCGCTAGTGTAACTCTCTCTGGCGATCCGGGGTCTGCAGCACAGCAGTCGATCTCAGCCGCCGCACAAATGGTACTGAGATCGAAAGCTAAAAAATATTCGGTTTCCGAATGCAAAAGACGTGAGATTTTGCCGCATGAGACGCCGGAAAAATCTGCTATAAACAATACAATAATAATTCCAACGCCGCATGTTGACTTAACGTCCGGAGTACCGACTAAAACTGGTAGTGCAGCCGTAAATGCCGTAGTACCAAAACCTGTCACATGCGTGGTACCTAAAACAGTCACCTGTGTACCGCAGCGGAAACAAATTTTTGTTTCTCGGCTAAATCCTGACCTTTCATCCCTGGACATTACGGCCTATATCCGTAACAAAGTTCAGATTGATGATCTAAAGGTTGAACGATTTAATTTTCCATATGCTAGGGAAGTATCATCTTTTAAGATCGGTGTTCCCTGTGCTCATTTTGAAACTATGTGCTCAGCCAATTTTTGGCCTGTTGGCATTTTTGTTAAAGAGTACGAAGCTAAAAAAAGAAAATTCGGTCAAAGGAAGTTGGAAATCCCTTTAAAGAGCCATCCACATCTACATCCTCATCTATCTCAAAAAACTAGATTCTTTTCTTCAGCTTTCTTATCAGAACACAAGAGGTTTACAAAGTAAGTTGACCAAATTGTATACTGATAGTTTTTCCTTGTCTTCCCATGTTATTGTTTTTACTGAAACCTGGTTAAAGCCGGAAGTTCTAAGTTCCGAAGTTTTTCCAAGTAAGTACACAACTTACAGGCTTGATCGTCCGTCCCGACGTGGAGGTGGAGTTTTAATTGCAGTTGACTCAGAATTAACGTCTGAAGTAATAACGTCCGACGAAATAAATGACATTGAATTTCTGTGTATAAAACTATCCTTTCCGGGTATTTCTATATGCATAACATGTTCATATATTCCGCCATCATCGGAGTTCCCGACATATGCGAATCATCTGTCCGCTATCCAGTTTATTTCAAGTAAACTATCAGATAGGGATCAGTTAATAGTTTTAGGTGACTTTAATATACCTAGGGCGACATGGTCCACCGTCGAAACCTTAAATATATTGTTACCTTCAACGCAGCATGATTTTCTTGACGGTTTGCTTGATATTTCATTGTCTCAAGTAAATCATGTTTTAAATTTCTTAGGACGATTACTGGATCTATGCTTTGTTTCCAGTCCAGATTGTGTCTGCATAGCTAGAACCTCTGCAATTACTTTACAGAAGACCCTTATCACCCAACGCTAGAGCTGACTATTGACACGGGTACAAAAGTGTATGAAGTATCTGAAAAAATAGCTAAACGCATCCCCTGCTTTCGTAGAGCGAACTTTGCACTCATTAATAGCCTTATAGCTTGCTCGGATTGGTCCAATCTGTACTTAAGTACTAATATAAATGAAGCGGTTAATATATTTTATAACATATAAACGAAGTTTTTGATACATGCGTTCCTACGTATTATCCTAAAATTTCAAACCAACCTCCGTGGTTTAACAAAGAGCTGGCACGACTTAAAAATGTAAAGTCTAGACTCTACAAAAAGTTTAGAGCTTCAGGTTCACAAGCTGCCTTTTCCCGATACTTAAGTGCTCGGTCTGATTTCACCGTGCTTAACGCCCAGTGTTATAAAAACTATTTAGCTCGTTGCAAGACCCAGTTTACACTGGATCCAAAACAGTTTTATAATTTTGTTAACACAAAGCGTAAATCTTCTAGTTACCCATCATCACTTAAATTTGAAAATTCGGCTGCTAGCACTGATCAAGCCATAGCCGATCTTTTTGCACAGTTTTTTCAAACCACCTATTCAACATCAAGTCCTCCAGATCAGTCTTACCCATATGTCATTCCTAAATCAAACTTTATTTGTTGTCCTGTTATAGGTAAAAGCTCACTTGTTTTAGATTTGCAAAGGGTCAAACCAGTCTACTCTCCGGGTGCTGACGGAGTCCCAGGATGTGTGCTTAGGTATTGCGCTGAGACTTTCTGTAGACCATTGCACAAACTGTTTACTTTGTCTTTAAAAACATCCGATTTCCCACACAGATGGAAGGAGTCGTTTGTTATCCCGCTTCATAAAAAAGGGAGTAAATTGAACGCATGTAATTACAGAGGTATTTCAAAGCTATCAGCTATACCGAAGCTCTTTGAGAACATTATTACGCCTCATTTACAACACAGTTGTAGGTCCCTTATTTCCTCTTGTCAACACGGATTTATAAAACTTAGGTCAACGACAACCAACCTTTTGGAGTTTGCTTCATTTGTTATAGGTGGTTTTAGAAAGAATCGTCAGACTGATGTGGTCTACACTGATTTTAGTAAGGCGTTTGATTCTGTAAATCACCCGATTTTAGTCCGGAAATTGGACCTTTTAGGGTTTCCAGGTGATCTTCTTAGGTGTATTTTAAGTTATTTGAATGACAGGACTCAAAGGGTCATTTTTAAAAACTCTTTGTCATCCCTAATCCGAGTTACGTCCGGTGTACCACAAGGAAGTCATCTCGCTCCGCTCCTGTTTACATTATTTATAAATGACCTTCCATTAGTCTTAACGAAGTCACGGGTTCTTATGTACGCAGATGACGTTAAGTTGTGCCTGCAATATAATGACCCCGCACAAAGTTTAGCTTTACAATCGGATCTAAATGCATTTCAAACATGGTGCATGGATAATGAATTGAATTTAAATGGTTCTAAGTGTAAACTAATGACCTTTTTTCGTGTCAGCCCCCACTACTCAACGTATACTTTGAGTGGTTGTGCGTTAGATAGGATAACGCATGCTGACGACCTTGGAGTCTACATGGATCCTAGACTTAAATTTTCCGATCACATTACTACTATGGTAAATAAAGCCAGGGGCGTGCTTGCATTTATCAAAAGGTGGTCGAAGGAATTCGATGATCCCTATGTCACAAAGACCTTGTTTATTTCATTAGTCCGACCAATTCTTGAGTACTGCGCTCCTGTTTGGAGTCCCCATCACCATCCTACTCTAGTAGACTACTTCTAATTAACTTACCATCGTTAGCTAACCGTAGAACTATGCTTGGTATTACGTTTATTAGAAATCTTATTCATGGTGATGTAGAGAGTCCCGAGTTACTGGGTCGCCTGCATTTTAATGTGCCAAATAGATTCACTAGAAACTATATTCCTTTAGTATTAAATCACTGTATCTCTAATTACGCAATGCATGAACCTTTTAGAGTACTTTGCAATGATTATAATAGACTATATCATCTAATATCTACTACTGACTCACTTCCTATCTTTAAATCAATAATACTATCCTCCCTAGTAACTAATTAGTTTTACTTTATGTATTTTGTCTATTCGTATATTGACCTGTATTTTTAATTGTCTATTGTTACATTGTCTTTTTCTTTGTCCGCGATTATGTTTACTCGCCCAAAACGGTGATGGGCTTTGCGCGTAACAAGCTTTGCTTGGTGTCGTAGGGCCACTTGTTTGTACTGACCATAGTGCATCAACGTCCAAGTTAGAAAAATTAATACATTTGGCGAAAGCTTGTCGTCCGGAGGAGGAGGAGGGTGAGGAGCAAGTCTAAAAAAATATATCTTAAGTCGACAAGAGAAAACGGATATTGATTTAAACAGCTTGAGACAGAGCATAAATATTATAAAAAGCAAAATAATTACATTAGAAACAAACCTTCAATCAGATGTCACTGAAAGTGCGAATTTTATAAAATTAGCCTTAGAGGACTACTCTCAAGATATTTATACTAAGTATATAGAGCGATTAGAAGAAAATATTCAACGGCTTGAGGACGTTCTCTTTAATTAAAATAAAAGAATTAAAGTACAGTTCCCCATTATTGTTAAAGGTATTGAAAATAAACAAAATGAGTGACAACAACAACAACAACAACAACTTGAACGCGGATAAAAGACAACTCACCGAAGAGTTGCATAGACAAGGACGAACAAATTTTATCAGACGACGTGTGATAATGAAGGGTGATTTATGGCAAGCCGATTTAGTTGAAATGATACCCTATCAATTATATAATAAGGGATATCGTTATCTTTTAACTGTTATTGACACGTTTTCGAAGCAAGCATGGGCTGTTGCTATTAAAAACAAAACAGGAGACAGCGTCACAAAGAGTATGAAAAGCATTTTCGATGACGCACAAAGAAAACCGAAAAACTTACAAACAGATGATGGTAAAGAATTTTTCAATAAGACATTTCAAAATCTGATGAAATTAAATCATATTAATCATTATTCAACGTATAGTATTTTAAAAGCCAGCATCGTTGAACGATTTAATAGAACCATCAAAAATATGATGTGGAAAGAGTTCAGCTTTCAAGGTAGCTACAAATGGAATAGTATCTATAAGGCATTGATTGCTAAATATAATAACATGTAATGTAAGTTTTCAAAATGAAGAATTACTCTCCTCTAAACCGTTTACAATCATCTGAAAATCACTCATAAACCAAAATTCAAAGTTGACGATTATGTGCGAATAAGTAAATATAAACATGTGTTCGAAAAAGGTTATACTCCAAACTGGACAACTGAGATATTCCAAATCAAACGGATACAAAATACCAATCCCATTACGTATATATTGAAAGATTATCAGGGAAATGATATTAAGGGAGGATTTTACGAATATGAGTTGATGAAAACTAAACATTGATGGACGTTGATGCACTACGAGCAGTACAAACAAGTGACCCAACGACACCAAGCACGTGCTTGTTACGCGCGGGGCCCTTTTATCAATTTGGGCAAAAATACGAGTTCGCGAGGAAGATACAAAAAACAAATAGAGACGGGACACAAATGAAAATAAAAGAAGCACCTAAGAAAGAAGCAAATGAGTTAAAATACTAGTTTTTAATACCGGGATAGAAGTTGAAGTGCAAATTAAATGATAAAGGTTGTTATAATTATTACATAGAACGCGAAAGTGCTCGTGCAGACAAAAATTAGATGTGCATCGTGGCAAATTTAATTTATTAGACGTCGAAATGGTAGAGAATTCGTTAAATGGTTAGGATTCTCATCAGAGCATAATTCCTGGATTGATTTGTAAACACACACACACACATCATACTATATATGTGTATGTGTAAAGCCTATAAACATTTCATTCCCTCCCGAACCGTTAAGATGTCGATAACATTAACACTAACAGGCAATACGTCAGTACTTGTTGCAGATTATTTTCCTCCAACTGAACTTTATCAGAACTATCAGTGTGCGTTAATCAGTCTGGACACTTATAATTCGATTCCAAACGTTGACGTAGACAATAATTTATTTCATATTGGCAAGCATTTGATAAAAATCCCCGTAGGTTCCTATGAAATCAGCGATATTAATGACCTATTGGCGCGAAAACATAGAAAGTTAACACAGAATGAGTCCGACGGAAGTCCCAAATTTTATCTAGTTCCAAACTATAACACTTTGCAATCGGAAATTTTCTCTGCAACTGATGAAATATATTTCAATAAGGAAAAGTCAATCGGCTCTTTATTGGGATTCACTTCAAATATATTAAGCCCTAATATATTACATACTTCTGATAAGGCAATTGATATCACAAAAATGAATACCATTTGTGTACAATTCAATTTTATAAATGGAACATATATAAACAACGAAACAACACACACACTACATCAGTTTGCGCTTGTCGTTAGACCTGGATATAAAATAGCTGGGGTACCACAAAATGATATATATTTACCAGTAAACACAAAAGAAATACATTCGATATACAACAACAACAACGTCTATAAAAAGGCATTATCACTTAATTCTCCCTCACTCGCTTTACCAACGTTGAAGAGATTAGCTACTCGACAACAACAACAACGACGGCGACGAAAACAAGAACAAATCCCATTAACGGAGTGCAATAAAAAATTTTTATTGAGTTGAGGATTCAAATTAAACAAGGGAGAATGCTATAGACGAGTACCTCGACTATCAGATACCCGTTACTCAGCTTAAGGGACCAAAGGGAAATGGAGATATGCAAGCAGCAAAGCGAGATTTAAATGCGCCACCTACCGGCGGAAGACAGATTTAAGCGTTGTGGGCGTTAGGGTAGGCGTGTCAAATTTTTTTTTGTATCAATCGATAGGTATTGACGAGACCAATACATTTCAGTTAAAAATTTTTATCTAGCATGAAAATTGTGGGCGCCACAGGCTTGGGCGGTTTGTAGGCGTTATAGTGAGCGTGGCATATTCGCGTGACAAAATTGCGCTGCGTACAAAGCTACGGAATCTAAGTCTGAGATCCCGATTCTCTATCTTTTATAGTTTCCGAGATATCCACGTTCATATTTACGATTTTTTGAAGTTTGGGGGCGGCTTGTGGGCGTAAAAGTGGGCGTGGCAAACTTTTTTTTGGGTCAATCGATAGGTATTGATGAGAACAATACATTTCAGTTAAAATTTTTATTTTAGCATCAAAACTGTAGGAGCCACAGTTTTGGGCGGTTTGTGGGCGTAAAAGTGGGCGTGGCACTCTACTGAAACAAACTTGCGCTGCGTAAGAAGCTTAGGAATCTGCACGCCAAATCTCAATAGCGTAGCCCTCATAGTTTCCAAGATCTCAGCGTTCATCCGGACAGACGGACAGACGGACAGACGGACATGGCTAGATCGACTCGGCTAGTGATCCTGATCAAGAATATATATACTATATGGGGTCGGAAACGCTTCCTTCTGCCTGTTACATACTTTCCGACGAATCCAGTATACCCTTTTACTCTACGAGTAACGGGTATAAAAATGTCTCATATAATTAACGTGCTCGAGAAACCGACTATTGATAATTCAATAATAAAGAAAGATTATCATAGTTATTTACCCTATTTGCGGTCGTATGAGAACAATGACGAAATTCGGATTGCCATAAAAAATCAAGATTTGTATGTGTTGCCAAGCGAAAGTTTTCTTCACATTCAAGGACATATCACAAAAGTTGATGATAAAATCGAAACCACAATAGCATTATTGAATAATTGTATGGCGTATCTATTTAGTGAAATACGATATGAATTGAATGGTATTGAAATTGATCGAACACGACGTTTGAGTGTAACAAGCGATTTAAAATATTATTTATCAATTAAACAAAATCAAGAACACTTGCTCGAAAATTCTGGATGGTCCATCACAGACAATTTAAAACTTGAAAGAGGAAACTTTAATTTTTGCGTGCCGTTGAATCTGTTACTTGGATTTGCTGAAGACTACAATAAAATACTGCTTAATGGTAAACACGAGCTAGTTCTATTAAGAGGAAAAGATAACGATGATGTTTATAAGAGCACTGCTGAAGCTTTAACAATGAGTCAATTGAAAATGACGATTTCGAGCATTGTTTGGAAAATGACCCATGTACAATTGTCTGATGCTTATAAATTGTACATGTTTCATGTGATAAACAAACAAACGCCATTATTTATTCCCTTCAGGAGTTGGGATATATATTATAGCCCAGTAGTTCCACAGACTACTACATTTATTTGGAGTGTTAAATTAGCTGCTGAAACTGAACGCCCTCGCTATGTTATTATCGCATTTAAAAACAATAAGAAGTATGTTTATTGTGATTTAGTCGATGTGAAAGTATATCTAAATTCTGAAGTATATCCGTATGACGGATTAAATAAAAATTTTACTTATAATAGATATGCACTATTATACGATATGTATATAAATTTCAAAAAAGTTACTACTGCTGTGAGTCACAACCGTTATTATCGCTAGAGACTTATAAAAATAAGGCTCCCATTAATGTCTTAGATGTAACGCATCAAAATGAAGCAGTAAAAAGTGGACCCATTGATATACAAACTGAGATTAAAACACAAAGTAATATCCCTGCGAAAACATCTGCATACTGTCTCATAATTCATGATAAATTATTCGAATATACACTGCGATTTGTCAACGGCCACCAGTTCAAAGAACGAAACCGTTCACAAATAAACAGAATCGCCAATTTCGGCTTTGATTAAAAACGATACAGAAGCTCGAGATCCCGCAATGCAAACAAACAAAGAAAATTGATTAGGTCCGAACGTCAACAATGACGTAATTCCATAAACGTAAAAATCCAATAAGATCGCAAAATCTTATAAGACCGAATTATGTAAACATAAACAAAAAAGTGGCGATCGCGTCATCCACTTGCGATTGCGTTACCTAGTGCACTAACAGTAAATTCTCAGACGCAAACCGAGGTTTCATTCTAACCAATTCTGTAACATACAATTAGTCTTTTTCCAACGTTCTAATAAAGAATAACCAACAAATATAAAAAATCTCCTGATTTTTTATTCGGGCGAGGAACGACTCATGTAAATATATATATGTATGTATGTGTGAATACTTTTTCTATTTCGTTCTCTGCGAGAATGCAAGCAAGCATTAGTAGCAAGTCGAACTGCAAGCTAGAAACTACAATCAAAACAAGGAAGAACGCTATAGTCGAGTACCTCGACTATCAGATACCCGTTACTCAGCTAAAGGTACCAAAGGGAAATGGAGATATGCAAGCAGCAAAGCGAGATTGAAATGCGCCACCTATCGGCGGTAGACAGATTTAAGCGTTATGGGCGTTAGAGTGGAAGTGGCAAATTTTTTTTTAGTTCAATCGATAGGTATTGACGAGACCAATACAGTTCAGCTAAAATTTTTTATCTAGCATGAAAATTGTGGGCGCCACAGGCTTGGGCGGTTTGTGGGCGTTAGAGTGGGCGTGGCATAATTGCGTACCAAATTTTCGCTGCGCACAAGGCTACGGAATCTAAATCTGAGATCCCAATTCTCTATCCTTGATAGTTTCCGAGATATCCACGTTCATACTTACAGTTTTTTGAAGTTTGTGGGCGGCTTGTGGGCGTAAAAATGGGCGTGGCAAACTTTTTTTTAGGTCAATCGATAGGTATTGATGAGAACAATACATTTCGGCTAAAATTTTTATTCTAAACAAACTTGCGCTGTGTAAGAAGCTCAGGAATCTGCACGCCAAATCTCAATAACCTAGCTCTCATAGTTTCCGAGATCTCAGCGTTCATCCGGACAGACAGACGGACAGACGGACATGGCTAGATCGATTCGGCTAGTGATCCTGATCAAGAATATATATACTGTATGGGGTCGGAAACGCTTCCTTCTGCCTGTTACATACTTTCCGACGAATCTAGTATACCCTTTTACTCTACGAGAAACGGGTATAACGAGAATAAAAACAAAAAAAAAAAAAATGTTGGGAATAATAATCATTGCAATTGTTTTACTATTCGGTTGCAATTCGGGAGGAAACTATAATCCTATTCCGAATCCTGAATTTGCTTCTATTCTGAATATCACCATTAGTATCAATGCAAATACAAAAAGTGTAGATTTTAATATAATATTATCGAACAACGAGGTGTTAAAAGTAAACCTCTCATTACAATTTATGAGACAACCACCACCACCACCACCACCACCACCAACCACAACAATAAAACCCAGTGAGTGGATGGAATTGATAACTGAATCGTTAACACCACCACCAACAACAACAACAGCAGCACCAACATCAACAGCTAACGATGAGGACAATGCCGAGGATAATATTAAAGTTACGGTGGATGAAGTAATCGAATTGTTCCAAGCAAACCTAATAGAAAAGGAGAAAAATATTAGAGGAATACTGAATGCAACAACACCATTCTATAGGCACTTTAATCTCCAATATAAAGAGTCAGCTATATCTATTCGTTGTTTGTATAAAAGCAATTATGGGAAGAGAACTCTAAATATAAAATGCAAGCAATATATTGAGACAATCACAATTGAACGTTTATTAGCAAACGGTGAGATAGAACAAACATTTGTCGAAAAAAACCCCAACACCCTGAAGCACATTATCCTCAACGAAGACATCAACAACTAAGTGCAAACTGAGACGATGACAATCACTTGAGAGAGGGGCACGCGCTAGAAGTCGATGACAGCAACAGACGCAGCCAATAAACGATAATCAGTGGAGAGCCGGAGCCCGAGAAAAAGAGAGCAGACAAAAAAACTTTTTTTATCTTTATTCATGCATTTACTTAAGCACATTTCTGTGTGTGTGTGTAAAACTAGTGTTGCTAAGGTATCAGCCCAAAACAAATGCAGCTAATACCCGATAATCAGTAGAGAGCCAAAGCCAGAGCCAGAGAGAGAGAGACGACAAAAAAATGTATAATCTTTATACCTATATTCTATATAGACATACATGCATTCATGCATTTTTTACTTTAATCACAATTCTGTAAAACTAGTCGCTAAGCATTCGCACATAGGGAAAGTGTATAATCGCATAATAAAAATTAATAAAATACAAAAAAAAAATGAAAATAATTATGGTTTTGATATTATTATTTGTACTTGAGATCGTCGTCGGAATAGCGCAAGTAAAAAGCGAATATGATATCAAAAAATATTCTATCAAACGGAAATTAAATACTCTAGTTTTGATCTCGTCGTAAGCGAAACATTGACTGTCAAAGTAAATTTAATTTTTGAACCTAATACCGCATTTGTGGAAGTGATTCGAGAGAACAGCAAAAAAAATCAACATGATAATAAATTAAACGAGATTTGGTACTATACGAGCGAATGCCTCATTCTTTCCCCATGATCGATGAGGCAGTTGAAAATTTCCGCCGAGAGTTAATTAGAAAAGAAGAGGATATTGGTGGAATAATTGATGCGCCCACTGTGGTTTTTATTTCAAATTAAGATACTTGAGAAGTATTGTCAATATTCGATGCAGTTATCATAGCGATTTCAAAAATAAAACATTACGAATTTATTGCCACCACTATAATGCTGTAAGCAATACCAATGAGCGAAACCTGATAGAGAAAATTATTTGTTTGAACGAGACTTTACCAACGATGAGGAAGATGATGATGAAGCCAACCCCACCAGCCTTCAGTTAGAGAGACACATCGGAACGTATAACATCAATGATTATCAACAGGTTTTGCATATTAATATTCTATAATAACAACAACACAAAAACTAAAAAAAAAAAGAAATGACGTTTACAAAAAAAACAAGGAAGAACGCTATAGTCGAGTACCTCGACTATCAGATACCCGTTACTCAGCTTAAGGGACCAAAGGAAAGTGGAGATATGCAAGCAGCAAATGCGCCACCTACCGGCGGTATACAGACTTAAGCGTTGTGGGCGTTAGAGTGGGCGTGGCAAACTTTTTTTTTAATCAATCGATAGGTATTGACGAGACCAATACATTTCAGTTAAAATTTTTTATCTAGCATGAAAATTGTGGGCGCCACAGATTTGGGCGGTTTGTGGGCGTTAGAGTGGGCGTGGCATATTCGCGTAACATACTTGCGCTGCGCTCAAGCCCACGGAATCTAAATCTGAAATCCCGTTTCTCTATCTTTGATATTTTCCGAGATATCCGCGTTCATATTTACGATTTTTTGAAGTTTGTGGGCGGTTTGTGGGCGTTAAAGTGGGCGTGGCAAACTTTTTTTTTGGGTCAATCGGTAGGTATTGATGAGAACAATACATTTCAGTTAAAATTTTTGTTCTAGCATCAAAACTGTAGGAGCCACAGTTTTGGGCGGTTTGTGGGCGTTAGAGTGGGCGTGGCACTCTTCTGAAACAAACTTGCGCTGCGCAGGAATCTCAGGAATCTGCATGCCTAATCTCAGTATTGTAGCTCTTATAGTTTCCGAGATCTCAGCGTTCATACGGACAGACGGACAGACGGACAGACGGACATGGCTAGATCGACTCGGCTAGTGATCCTGATCAAGAATATATATACTTTATGGGGTCGGAAACGCTTCCTTCTGCCTGTTACATACTTTCCGACGAATCTAGTATACCCTTTTACTCTACGAGTAACGGGTATAATTATTGATTTCGTTCAAAATTATCTACACATTCTGGCGCCCGAGGATAAAGAAACTCTCCAAAGTATACATATGCGATTAGAGCATATTAAAAATATGAATATTACCTTTAATCAAATGGAAACGAATAAAGAGATGAATACAACTTATGCTGCTGATGATGTAGTAGATTGTGAAAAAGAACAACATTCCAAGTACATTCAACAAAAATTGACGCATTACAAATTATGACTTCCTATCAAATTTTGTAAGTATACTTCTAATATATATATATATATATCTTCTATATATGCGCTACAATTATTTTATTTGTTTTATATATTTCAGATCGACATCATCATCATCATCATCATCATCGTCATCATCTAGTATATCCGAATAATAAGTGGGAGGCTTCTTGTGTTGTGTGTGTGTGTGTATTATAGAGCGAGAGATTGTAAAAAGGAAACAAAAAAATGGAAAAAATTAAGGCAAGATAGAATGCGATATATAGTATAGATTCAGCTATAAAATTGACTGTATGTTGGTCAGTAGATTTAGTATGTTGGAAAATATTCTCGAGTCTCTCTCTCTCTAGAATTTCGAACAAAAAAAATGCATTTTCACGTATTCCTATTACTGTTAGTATGCGCAGTCGCTAAAATCACTTCAAATCAAACAACAACAACAACATCAACACCACAACCCCCGACAACAACAACAACAACAGCAACAACAACACAAACAACAACCAGCACCAAAGAACCAGCCTCACCAGCAGCAGCAGACAACGACGGCCTGAAAATTTTTTTATCACACACTTATTGCGCAGTTGTGAATTTAAATCACATTTTTTTCTCAAGGATACTGTTATCACACACACACACAGCCAATAAATTTAAAACCCTTATTTGCTTCGATATCACAAAAAAAAAAAAATCAGCAAACGACCTACTCAAATCAAATTATTAATTTTTTTTGCATTGAATGCATTTATCACACATCCGGTGTTTAAAGGCATATCAATCAAAAAACACATACTTTGTATTGCAAGTGATTGTGTGTGTGTATGTGTGAGTGCACACACTTATTGCGCAGTTGTGAATTTAAATCACATTTATTTTCTCAAAGCATACTGTTATTACACACACAGCCAATAAATTTAAAAGCCTTTTTTCTTTGTTATCACACACACAACTTTGAAACTCAGTAATTCAGCAAGCCACCTACTCAAATAAAAAAATTGAGCGTGGGGGTAGAAATAAAAAAATTAATAATTTTTTTGCATTGGATGCAGTTATCACGCATCCGATGTTCAAAGGGATATCAAACAAAAAACACATACTTTGTATTGCAAGTGATTGCCAGAAAATATAGCGTCCTCATCCACACACAATCAATCAGAAAAATTCTCAATAAATAGCGCTGGGCAGTCAAATTCAAAGGCAGTTCATAATTGACTTACATTGTCTAAGTACGTGAACAATATATAACCCCACCACCACCACCACCAACATCCAGACTTAGAACCAGAACTAAGCAAGAAGAAGTAAACAAACGATCAAATTCAATAAAGTAGTAGTAGGAGCAGAAGAAGCATCTGGTTCAAATTGGTTAAGCAAACCTCCTCCGAAAGCGCTTCGATGCGGCAATTGCAAATGCGTGTGTAACAACACCCTCGGTTACGTAACCTCAGAAGAAGAAGAAGAATACAACGACGACTTCAAGATCTTAACTCAAATTCCTGAGGACACCATTGAGGATGATAACGTAGGTCTCCACCATAACCATACCTGCTGCGCCTTGACAAAAAAAACATAAAAAAAGAATGAAAAATTACAATTTATTCTTCATCTCTTTTTTTATTTATATTTTTTTTATCAAAAAAAAATAAAGGACCCCAAAACACAAGTTCTAAATCTATCATTGATGGTGATGGTGCTGGTACTGATGCTAGTACTGATGATGGTACTGCTGCTGCTGTAAAGGAAGATGCACGACCCAATAAGATGGTTAGATCCACCATTGTTAACTCTGTTGCTAAACGAGGATCTATCAACATTGAAGACGCTGTTGCTGTTGCTGATAGAGAAATTCAAGAGCTAAAGAACGAAATTGAAGAATTTTTATTCATTATTGAATAATTGTATGGCGTATCTATTTAGTGAAATACGATATGAATTGAATGGTATTGAAATTGATCGAACACGACGTTTGAGTGTAACAAGCGATTTAAAATATTATTTATCAATTAAACAAAATCAAGAACACTTGCTCGAAAATTCTGGATGGTCCATCACAGACAATTTAAAACTTGAAAGAGGAAACTTTAATTTTTGCGTGCCGTTGAATCTGTTACTTGGATTTGCTGAAGACTACAATAAAATACTGCTTAATGGTAAACACGAGCTAGTTCTATTAAGAGGAAAAGATAACGATGATGTTTATAAGAGCACTGCTGAAGCTTTAACAATGAGTCAATTGAAAATGACGATTTCGAGCATTGTTTGGAAAATGCCCCATGTACAATTGTCTGATGCTTATAAATTGTACATGTTTCATGTGATAAACAAACAAACGCCATTATTTATTCCCTTCAGGAGTTGGGATATATATTATAGCCCAGTAGTTCCACAGACTACTACATTTATTTGGAGTGTTAAATTAGCTGCTGAAACTGAACGCCCTCGCTATGTTATTATCGCATTTAAAAACAATAAGAAGTATGTTTATTGTGATTTAGTCGATGTGAAAGTATATCTAAATTCTGAAGTATATCCGTATGACGGATTAAATAAAAATTGTACTTATAATAGATATGCACTATTATACGATATGTATATAAATTTTCAAAAAGTTACTACTGCTGTGAGTCACAACCGTTATTATCGCTAGAGACTTATAAAAATAAGGCTCCCATTAATGTCTTAGATGTAACGCATCAAAATGAAGCAGTAAAAAGTGGACCCATTGATATACAAACTGAGATTAAAACACAAAGTAATATCCCTGCAAAAACATCTGCATACTGTCTCATAATTCATGATAAATTATTCGAATATACACTGCGATTTGTCAACGGCCACCAGTTCAAAGAACGAAACCGTTCACAAATAAACAGAATCGCCAATTTCGGCTTTGATTAAAAACGATACAGAAGCTCGAGATCCCGCAATGCAAACAAACAAAGAAAATTGATTAGGTCCGAACGTCAACAATGACGTAATTCCATAAACGTAAAAATCCAATAAGATCGCAAAATCTTATAAGACCGAATTATGTAAACATAAACAAAAAAGTGGCGATCGCATCATCCGCTTGCGATTGCGTTACCTAGTGCACTAACAGTAAATTCTCAGACGCAAACCGAGGTTTCATTCTAACCAATTCTGTAACATACAATTAGTCTTTTTCCAACGTTCTAATAAAGAATAACCAACAAATATAAAAAATCTCCTGATTTTTTATTCGGGCGAGGAACGACTCATGTAAATATATATATGTATGTATGTGTGAATACTTTTTCTATTTCGTTCTCTGCGAGAATGCAAGCAAGCATTAGTAGCAAGTCGAACTGCAAGCTAGAAACTACAATCAAAACAAGGAAGAACGCTATAGTCGAGTACCTCGACTATCAGATACCCGTTACTCAGCTAAAGGTACCAAAGGGAAATGGAGATATGCAAGCAGCAAAGCGAGATTGAAATGCGCCACCTATCGGCGGTAGACAGATTTAAGCGTTATGGGCGTTAGAGTGGAAGTGGCAAATTTTTTTTAGTTCAATCGATAGGTATTGACGAGACCAATACAGTTCAGCTAAAATTTTTTATCTAGCATGAAAATTGTGGGCGCCACAGGCTTGGGCGGTTTGTGGGCGTTAGAGTGGGCGTGGCATAATTGCGTACCAAATTTTCGCTGCGCACAAGGCTACGGAATCTAAATCTGAGATCCCAATTCTCTATCCTTGATAGTTTCCGAGATATCCACGTTCATACTTACAGTTTTTTGAAGTTTGTGGGCGGCTTGTGGGCGTAAAAATGGGCGTGGCAAACTTTTTTTTAGGTCAATCGATAGGTATTGATGAGAACAATACATTTCGGCTAAAATTTTTATTCTAAACAAACTTGCGCTGCGTAAGAAGCTCAGGAATCTGCACGCCAAATCTCAATAGCCTAGCTCTCATAGTTTCCGAGATCTCAGCGTTCATCCGGACAGACAGACGGACAGACGGACATGGCTAGATCGATTCGGCTAGTGATCCTGATCAAGAATATATATACTGTATGGGGTCGGAAACGCTTCCTTCTGCCTGTTACATACTTTACGACGAATCTAGTATACCCTTTTACTCTACGAGAAACGGGTATAACGAGAATAAAAACAAACAAAAAAAAAATGTTGGAATAATAATCATTGCAATTATTTTACTATTCGGTTGCAATTCGGGAGGAAACTATAATCCTATTCCGAATCCTGAATTTGCTTCTATTCTGAATATCACCATTAGTATCAATGCAAATACAAAAAGTGTAGATTTTAATATAATATTATCGAACAACGAGGTGTTAAAAGTAAACCTCTCATTACAATTTATGAGACAACCACCACCACCACCACCACCACCACCAACCACAACAATAAAACCCAGTGAGTGGATGGAATTGATAACTGAATCGTTAACACCACCACCACAACACAACAACAGCAGCACCAACATCAACAGCTAACGATGAGGACAATGCCGAGGATAATATTAAAGTTACGGTGGATGAAGTAATCGAATTGTTCCAAGCAAACCTAATAGAAAAGGAGAAAAATATTAGAGGAATACTGAATGCAACAACACCATTCTATAGGCACTTTAATCTCCAATATAAGAGTCAGCTATATCTATTCGTTGTTTGTATAAAAGCAATTATGAGAAGAGAACTCTAAATATAAAATGCAAGCAATATATTGAGACAATCACAATTGAACGTTTATTAGCAAACGGTGAGATAGAACAAACATTTGTCGAAAAAAAACCCCAACACCCTGAAGCACATTATCCTCAACGAAGACATCAACAACTAAGTGCAAACTGAGACGATGACAATCACTTGAGAGAGGGGCACGCGCTAGAAGTCGATGACAGCAACAGACGCAGCCAATAAACGATAATCAGTGGAGAGCCGGAGCCCGAGAAAAAGAGAGCAGACAAAAAACTTTTTTTATCTTTATTCATGCATTTACTTAAGCACATTTCTGTGTGTGTGTGTAAAACTAGTGTTGCTAAGCTATCAGCCCAAAACAAATGCAGCTAATACCCGATAATCAGTAGAGAGCCAAAGCCAGAGCCCGAGAGAGAGAGAGACGACAAAAAAAATGTATAATCTTTATACCTATATTCTATATAGACATACATGCATTCATGCATTTTTTACTTTAATCACATTCTGTAAAACTAGTCGCTAAGCATTCGCACATAGGGAAAGTGTATAATCGCATAATAAAAATTAATAAAATACAAAAAAAAAATGAAAATAATTATGGTTTTGATATTATTATTTGTACTTGAGATCGTCGTCGGAATAGCGCAAGTAAAAAGCGAATATGATATCAAAAAATATTCTATCAAACGGAAATTAAATACTCTAGTTTTGATCTCGTCGTAAGCGAAACATTGACTGTCAAAGTAAATTTAATTTTTGAACCTAATACCGCATTTGTGGAAGTGATTCGAGAGAACAGCAAAAAAAATCAACATGATAATAAATTTAAACGAGATTTGGTACTATACGAGGGAATGCCTCATTCTTTCCCCATGATCGATGAGGCAGTTGAAAATTTCCGCCGAGAGTTAATTAGAAAAGAAAAGGATATTGGTGGAATAATTGATGCGCCCACTGTGGTTTTTATTTCAAATTAAGATACTTGAGAAGTATTGTCAATATTCGATGCAGTTATCATAGCGATTTCAAAATAAAATTAACGATTATTAATTTTATTGCCACCACTATAATGCTGTAAGCAATACCAATGAGCGAAACCTGATAGAGAAAAATTATTTGTTTGAACGAGACTTTACCAACGATGAGGAAGATGATGATGAAGCCAACCCCACCAGCCTTCAGTTAGAGAGACACATCGGAACGTATAACATCAATGATTATCAACAGGTTTTGCATATTAATATTCTATAATAACAACAACACAAAAACTAAAAAAAAAAAGAAATGACGTTTACAAAAAAAATTATTGATTTCGTTCAAAATTATCTACACATTCTGGCGCACGAGGATAAAGAAACTCTCCAAAGTATACATATGCGATTAGAGCATATTAAAAATATGAATATTACCTTTAATCAAATGGAAACGAATAAAGAGATGAATACAACTTATGCTGCTGATGATGTAGTAGATTGTGAAAAAGAACAACATTCCAAGTACATTCAACAAAATTGACGCATTACAAATTATGACTTCCTATCAAATTTTGTAAGTATACTTCTAATATATATATATATATATCTTCTATATATGGGCTACAATTATTTTATTTGTTTTATATATTCAGATCGACATCATCATCATCATCATCATCATCGTCATCATCTAGTATATCCGAATAATAAGTGGGAGGCTTCTTGTGTTGTGTGTGTGTGTGTATTATAGAGCGACAGATTGTAAAAAGGAAACAAAAAAATGGAAAAATTAAGGCATTCAGCTATAAAATTGACTGTATGTTGGTCAGTAGATTTAGTATGTTGGAAAATATTCTCGAGTCTCTCTCTCTCTAGAATTTCGAACAAAAAAAATGCATTTTCACGTATTCCTATTACTGTTAGTATGCGCAGTCGCTAAAATCACTTCAAATCAAACAACAACAACAACATCAACACCACAACCCCCGACAACAACAACAACAGCAACAACAACACAAACAACAACCAGCACCAAAGAACCAGCCTCATCAGCAGCAGACAACACAACAACAGCAACACAAACAACAACCAGCACCAAAGAACCAGCCTCACCAGCAGCAGCAGACAACGACGGCCTGAAAATTTTTTATCACACACTTATTGCGCAGTTGTGAATTTAAATCACATTTTTTTCTCAAGGATACTGTTATCACACACACACACAGCCAATAAATTTAAAACCCTTATTTGCTTCGATATCACAAAAAAAAAAATCAGCAAACGACCTACTCAAATCAAATTATTAATTTTTTTTGCATTGAATGCATTTATCACACATCCGGTGTTTAAAGGCATATCAATCAAAAAACACATACTTTGTATTGCAAGTGATTGTGTGTGTGTATGTGTGAGTGCACACACTTATTGCGCAGTTGTGAATTTAAATCACATTTTTTTTCTCAAAGCATACTGTTATTACACACACAGCCAATAAATTTAAAACCCTTTTTTCTTTGTTATCACACACACAACTTTGAAACTCAGTAATTCAGCAAGCCACCTACTCAATAAAAAAATTGAGCGTGGGGGTAGAAATAAAAAAATTAATAATTTTTTTTGCATTGGATGCAGTTATCACGCAGCCGATGTTCAAAGGGATATCAAACAAAAAACACATACTTTGTATTGCAAGTGATTGCCAGAAAATATAGCGTCCTCATCCACACACAATCAATCAGAAAAATTCTCAATAAATAGCGCTGGGCAGTCAAATTCAAAGGCAGTTCATAATTGACTTACATTGTCTAAGTACGTGAACAATATATAACCCCACCACCACCACCACCAACATCCAGACTTAGAACCAGAACTAAGCAAGAAGAAGTAAACAAACGATCAAATTCAATAAAGTAGTAGTAGGAGCAGAAGAAGCATCTGGTTCAAATTGGTTAAGCAAACCTCCTCCGAAAGCGCTTCGATGCGGCAATTGCAAATGCGTGTGTAACAACACCCTCGGTTACGTAACCTCAGAAGAAGAAGAAGAATACAACGACGACTTCAAGATCTTAACTCAAATTCCTGAGGACACCATTGAGGATGATAACGTAGGTCTCCACCATAACCATACCTGCTGCGCCTTGACAAAAAAAACATAAAAAAAGAATGAAAAATTACAATTATATAATATTTATATTTTTTTTATCAAAAAAAAATAAAGGACCCCAAGTTCTAAATCTATCATTGATGGTGATGGTGCTGGTACTGATGCTAGTACTGATGATGGTACTGCTGCTGCTGCTGCTGCTGTAAAGGAAGATCCACGACCCAATAAGATGGTTAGATCCACCATTGTTAGCTCTGTTGCTAAACGAGGATCTATCAACATTGAAGACGCTGTTGCTGTTGCTGATAGAGAAATTCAAGAGCTAAAGAACGAAATTGAAGAATTTCGCACGTTATATGATGATGTAATATCTAGCACCGACCTGAGGACCTTACGTACCATAAAAAACTGTTGTCAGTAGGAACAGTACTTACGCCAGTAGGAACAGTACTTACGCCAGGAGACTACAGGGCCTTACGCCCCATCAGGGGACAATTCATGTGGGGAGCCTTTAATCTAATGCAACGGTATCGCTTTTTGCGTGAAAACTTGTCAAAAAATCCTAAAATTATTATTGAAGATGATGATGACGTTTTCGGTGCGGGGTACAGAAATAGGAAAGAAATAAGCAGTTATGAGATTGATACCTTCGTTAATACAGACGAAGTTGGCGACTTAAAAAAAGAAATCGACGAATTTTGTATTGAGTATGAAGATGTTCTACACGATTTTGAACTACAGACCTTACGTAACATGAGAAAATTGATGACGGTAGGGGCGCATATATTAGACACCGATATGAAGGTTTTGCGCAACATTAGAAACGCTTTAAAGTAGGAGTTTATGTTATAATGCAACGCTATCAGGATTTGGGTGAGAGAATTGATAGACGTTATTAATTATATACACATATAATAACCTATATATATATGTATATTTACAAGGGTGGTCAAAAGTATTTTCACAAACAAAAGTTAATTATACTCATAATTTTTACTTACATCTTGTTGACTTTGGCATCAATGGAAAGGTCATTTAAATGCCGTTTGAATTATGCAATACTTTTCTTTACCTATTCAGTACTTATTGAAAAGGACGAATTTGTGTAAAAATCTAATTTTTGAACTTTTTTCCTCGTCTTGAAATCTTAAATTTTTTGATGCAAAAAGTTTCTTGAAACAAAAATAATAGAAAATGGAAAAAAAATTTTTCAAAAACCATTTTGCTTATATTTTTTATGATTTTTTGAAAATGTTTAGAAATATGCATTTGAGCCATATTTTACTCCTTTTCATACAAATTTTTTCCGACATTGCCACCTTCAAAAAATCATAAAAATGTAAGCAAAATAATTTTTGAAAAATATTCTTGCAGTTACTATTATTTTTGTTTGAAGAAACTTTTTGCATCAAAAAATTTAAGATTTCAAAACGAGGAAAAAGTTCAAAAAGTAGATTTTCACACAAATTCGTCCTTTTCAATCAGTACTGAATGGGTTAAAAAAAGTATTAAATTATTCAAACGGCATTGAAATTACCTTTCCATTGATGCCAAAGTTAACAAGAAGTAAGTTCAAATTATGAGTATATTTAACTTTTGTTTTGTGAAAATACTTTTGACCACCCCTGTATATATATAATAACCTATCAACATCAATAAAAAACTTATTTACTCCTGAAAATAGAATCTCTTAATATGCAACGTTCTCATTTCAGCTTACAGTCGCAAAAAAAAACAATATTATACGAGGTTTGTGAGAACTATATACACTGTTAAAAACAAAACAAAAAATATATTTTTCTGTGCAACGATCTATTGCTTGTATTAGTATTCACATACAAGTAGTATGGCACTAGAGCGTTGGACAGAAACAATATCAAATACCTCCAACAACCGTGTGTGTGTGTGTGACGTGAGTTGAAGAGTAAATTTTTTTGTGTGTCGAGGAGGAGGACCTGCTATATTTAATAGATCTTTTTACGCGATCAGAAGAAAATGTATTTTAAAAGCCTTCAGAAAAAAAATGAGGAGAAAGTGACGTGAGGTAAAGAGTTTTTTTTTTTTAACTACGGAAAAAGATTTGTTAAATATTTAATAAAAAACTCTTTCCGTAATTCAAAATAAATTTATTTTTAAAGCCTTCAATAATGTGTGTAGAAAAAAGCCTTCAAAGATGCGGAGAAAGTGAAGTGAGATAAAGAGTATTTTTTTTTTGTGTCGCGGAAAAGGATTTGCCTTTTATTTAATAGAAGAACTCTTTCTGCGATAACAAAAAAAAATTATTTCTAAAGCCTTCAATAATGTGTAGAAAAGAAAAAAAGTGAAGTGTGTGATAAAAGAGGATATTGTTTGATGCCATCATGGAAAAAAATATCTGGTATATATATATAGATGTTTTACCCATGACTACAACAAAAATATATTTTCAAAGCCTTCAAAAATGCGGAGAAAGTGAAGTGAGATAAAGAGTATATTTTTTTATTGTTATTGTGAGGAAAAATCTAATATATTTAATAGATCTTTCGTCACGATAACGTCAAAAATATATTTTTAAAGCCTTCAAAAAAGAGTATATTGTTTTCTATGGTTACAAATTTTAATACCCGTTACTCGTAGAGTAAAAGGGTATACTAGATTCGTTGGAAAGTATGTAACAGGCAGAAGGAAGCGTTTCCGACCCCATAAAGTATATATATTCTTGATCAGGATCACTAGCCGAGTCGATCTAGCCATGTCCGTCTGTCCGTCTGTCCGTCTGTCCGGATGAACGCTGAGATCTCGGAAACTATAAGAGCTACAATACTGGGATTAGGCATGCAGATTCCGCGAATATGCCACGCCCACTCTAACGCCCACAAACCGCCCAAATCTGTGGCGCCCACAATTTTCATGCTAGATACAAAATTTTAACTGAAATGTATTGGTCTCGTCAATACCTATCGATTGATTTAAAAAAACTTTGCCACGCCCACTCTAACGCCCACAACGCTTAAATCTGTCTACCGCCGGTAGGTGGCGCATTTGCTGCTTGCATATCTCCATTTTCCTTTGGTCCCTTTAGCTGAGTAACGGGTATCTGATAGTCGAGGTACTCGACTAGAGCGTTCTTCCTTGTTTGTACTATATTAATATTCACATAATACAAAAGTTTGTAAACCGAAGAAAATAATATACATACATATATAACTTTAAAACGAGAGTGAGAGGACAAGTGGGTGGGGAAGTGGGAGGGGAGGGGGAGTGGGCGCAATCGCAAACGAGAGTGAGAGTCCGAGGACAAGCGGGAGGGAAAGTGGGAGGGGAAGTGAGAGCGGACCCCAGACGGACAAGTCCCAGGTCAAGCGGGTGGGGAAGGGGGAGGGGGAGTGAGCGCGGCCCCAGAGCGTTCCACAACAACAGCTTCCGCTCGCGATAAGCGCCCCCGCACCAGCGATAAGAATTCTGATCCAGAACATACAATAAAAAATTGATCCAAAACATACATATTCATCCTACTAATTTACTACCTGCAATAGAAATAAGACTTTTGGGAAGCTTTCATCCCGTTAGCTTTACAACTGAGAGACTGGTTTGCGTAGGAACGGACAGATGGACAGATGGACATGGCCAGATCGACCTATCTAGTGATGCTGTTTAAGAATATATATATTTTATGGGCTTCTGACTGAAATCATTATACCCTCTGCAAGGGCATACAAGTCTTCTTCCGATCCTAGTCCAAAAATTCTACTAGTCTTTCAAATGTGAAATGGCATCTCTTTCCATTTCGAAAAGACGTTTGTCGAAATGCACATGTTCCGCATACAGACTTGGGAGTTCATTTTATTATCCCTTTTCTCGCTTCAAACCAAAATACTGTTGAAAAGCACATAATAAAGCTTTTTTTAATAACTGTAATTTCTTCCCCATACTTACAAAACATTTATTAATCGAGTGCTTTCACAGTTTAGTCTTGTAACAACTTAATTATGTGAAAAAATTGACCTCAGCATCATAGCAATTCTTTTTTCGAAGAAAAATGTGAAGTAATAAATTCAATACTTTAACTTTAACTAATCCACCCATAGCGCTTTCGATTTGCCTCCGAATCTTGCAATGTTGGTCTTAACATTTAAAGGACACAGTTATTATACCAGTTAGTCGTAGAGTAAGAGGGTATACTAGATTCGTCGGAAAGGCAGAAGGAAGCGTTTCCGACCCCATAAAGTATATATATTCTTCATCAGGATCACTAGCCGAGTCGATCTAGCCATGTCCGTCTGTCCGTCTGTCCTTATGAACGCTGATATCTCGAAAACTATAGGAGCTCGGTCCAACAGCATGCAGATTCCTGATCTTTTTACGCAGCGCAAGTTTTTTTCAGCGGGGTGCCGCGCCCATTCTAACGCCCATTCTAACGCCCATAAACCGCCCAAAACTGTGGCTCCCACAGTTTTGAAACTATAATAAAAATTTTAACTGAAATGTATTGTGATGTGAGGAGTCGTTTGACCCCTCACAAATAGCGCCCACAACATCGGCAGCCAGCGACAACAACATCGGCCGCCAGCGCCAACAACAACAGCAGCTAGCAGCTACAACATCGCCAGCGCCAACAGCATCGGCCGCCAGCGCCAACAACAACGCCAGCTAGCATCTACAACATCGACAGCGCCAACAGCATCGGCCGCCAGCGCCAACAACAACGCCAGCTAGCATCTACAACATCGACAGCGCCAACAACATCGGTCGCCAGCGCCAACAACAACGCCAGTTAGCGCCAACAACATCGCCAGCCAGCAGTTACAACATCGCCAGCGCCAGCAACCTCAGCAGCCAGCGACAACAACAACAGCAGCTAACAACAAAACAAAACCCTCGCGCATAACTTTGTTAAAACTTTGTACAGTTCACTTAATATGTAAGCTTAACCAATAATTGTAAGATTTGTAGTTATATTAGTACCCAAGAATTATCTTAAGCTAAGCTTTCCCCCTCCGCTCTCGCATCAGCAGTAGCCACACACACACACACCAGGAGAGCAACGAAATATTCACCACGATAAGTGCAGCGCCGCACAGGAGCAAGCGAGAGAGGACATGCGATCGAGGAGGAAAACAACCCCCGAAAATTGGAACGCGCCAAGGGAACAGCGAGAGAAAAGGAGTACCGAAACTTCGACAAGTGGAAAAAACCCAGAGCAGCCGAAAACTGCTCAAAACGCGGCGGCAAAGCTTGACTAGGAGTTCACTTTTGGAAAACGGAGCGCACCGGACCAGAAGTGCGAGCAGGTGACTTTTGGAAAACGCGGCGCACCGGACCAGAAGTGCGAGCAGAGCAAATTTGTGTGGACAACAGGAGTCTTTTGCCTTCGGGCTGATGCCAAGTGACCCAGGAAGGAGTTTACCTAGACGACCACGAGGAGAGTGTGCCGGCCCAGGACCAGCGGCGGAGCACCGAGTAAACCGCATTTTGGCCAGCGAGAGTCCCGTGCAATGAGAAATTTCTCGAAGGCCTCGATGCGGCTTCGCCCAAGTAGGCTAGAATTTATAAACCATGACCTAACCTAACCCGTTAATTGCGAGCACTGAGAAAAAAAAACATGAACCAAGAATTTAAATAAAGAATATTTTCTTACATATCTGAACACAAAATTTGCCGCTGCCATGTTGTTCTTTTTCCCTTTGACTACTTTGATTTCTGATTTGATTTCCGAGCTGACTACACCGAGAGAAAGGGGTGGACCCAACTTTTGGAAACCTGTTGCTCATTAATTAAATAAAAATATTCTCAGATATTAAAAAATCCAATCAAGCTGGCCACGCATAAATATGAATATTTCCAGACAAATGCCTAGATTTTAGGCCATAAATTCTGCCCTAGGGAAAAGTTGTCCCCATAATCGATCCCCTCTCTCTCGGCCTTCTCGTAGCGAATGCTATGAGCCAGGCCCAAATGCGCGTTACCGCTGACGCTTTTCACTCTGCGACAGACACCGAATAAACTGTTTCTCTCACTCCGTACCCCGGTGGCTGGCACTCTACATCTCACGCCATATCATATCTTTACAAATATTTTCGGTAAAGAGACCCTGGCGGGACTGAGTATATCCCAGCCTACGAGACTTCTTTACAGAATGTCGCCCGAACAGGGACGTGGGGTTTACGAAATTTTAGACGACATAAATATGGCTCAAAGACCCATCTGTGTACAGAGGGTTTGAAAATTTTCGGTTCAGTCACTTAGAAGCGAAATTTTTAAGTCGGAACGTAAGGAGAGTCATATATCGAGGGACACAAAAATTTCTAGGGCAGGAAACAGGGAAATATATATATATTTAAAAATATACCAACGCATCGAACATAACCTCAGAAAAAAAAAAAAACTTAGAATTTAAGCAGAGCACATGGCATTCGGGAGAACTTATACAAAAGTATACCCACACACAGCGAGAAATTTCTAACGCACGCAGACACACATACATGTATTTCTAAGCAGAGCAAAGTACATAACCTAAAATCAGAGATTCTTTGTTCCAAGCTCACGTGGCCAGCAAATCAAGTGAGGACGAAACACATACAGGCAGATAATCGGAAAGAGAGAGAGAACGAGAGCCCTCTAGGCTAGCCAACTCAGGTCACGAGAGTTTCGAAAGCACAAGGTAGGGAAAAGCTAACGTATACTCCCCACAGCGCAGCCATTTTGTTTTTTTTCGTTTTCACTCTCATCGTCGTCCCTCTTACACGAGCGGGAGTCGATCAAGTACAGGCAACGGGATCACATCGTTGGGGGCTTCTCATATAACCATCGCCGAGTCAACACGTGCATCGGCAGCTCTCAAAACATCGTCGTGGAAAAATTTAAAACTACATCGTCGTCGAACAAAATTCAATCACCGTCGAGAAAATTTAGGAATTAAATCGTCGTTTGACATCGGATTGTGGTCACCATCGTTGCACGTGGGAATTCAGTGAATTCTTGGTGACAAATAAAATAAAATTTTCAACGAAGATTTTAACCAGTTCGAACATCGTTTGACCCTCGTCCAAGAATTTCTCTCGTCCTATCGAAACTTTTCCTGTCGTTTGCCAGTTAGCTTTATTTCACAGCAATATGGGGGCGCGTTGGATTTCGTATCTCCGGAAGCGGGAATTGGTGGCGATTCTGAAGGAGTTTTCCTTGGAAGCAACCGGAACAGTTGAGGAAATGAGGAGCCGGCTGGCTGCTTTTAATAATCGGGACGACCACGTGCTGGAGATAGCCGAGCGGCTACAGGAATGCGAGGCGGAAATTACAGCCGCCCTAACGGATAGGAAGCAGCGTTCACCGACTCCGAACCCACACCCACCGGGTCCAACACAGCTTCAGGTGCCAGCACTGGAAGGCAGAGGTGCCGCTGATGTAGTCGGAGACACGGAGATCCATCCGGTCAAGCGGGATATTTTTCCCAGGAAATCAGAGATGTCCGCAGCCACGCTAGCGGAAAAGCTGAAGAATTGGGGAATCACTTTTGACGGGACCACGGACGTCATAACCTTCATCCAACACCTCGAGGAACGAGCCACCGCATACGAAGTTGACGTGGAGAAGATGACGCAGGCCATCCCTGGTCTTTTGAC
>NW_023665644.1:37500-40000 GCF_014743375.2 Drosophila subpulchrella
TCTGTCTGTCTGTCTGTCTGTCTGTCTGTCTGTCTGTCTGTCTGTCTGTCTGTCTGTCCTGTCTGTCTGTCCTGTCTGTCTGTCTGTCTGTCTGTCTGTCTGTCTGTCTGTCTGTCTGTCTGTCTGTCTGTCTGTCTGTCTGTCTGTCTGTCTGTCTGTCTGTCTGTCTGTCTGTCTGTCTGTCTGTCTGTCTGTCCTGTCTGTCTGTCTGTCTGTCTGTCTGTCTGTCTGTCTGTCTGTCTGTCTGTCTGTCTGTCTGTCTGTCTGTCTGTCTGTCTGTCTGTCCCTGTCCTGTCTGTCCTGTCTGTCTGTCTGTCTGTCTGTCTGTCCTGTCTGTCTGTCTGTCTGTCTGTCTGTCTGTCTGTCCCTGTCTGTCTGTCTGTCTGTCTGTCTGTCTGTCTGTCTGTCTGTCTGTCTGTCCTGTCTGTCTGTCTGTCTGTCTGTCTGTCTGTCTGTCTGTCTGTCTGTCCTGTCTGTCTGTCTGTCTGTCTGTCTGTCTGTCCTGTCTGTCTGTCTGTCTGTCTGTCTGTCTGTCTGTCTGTCTGTCTGTCTGTCTGTCTGTCTGTCTGTCTGTCTGTCTGTCTGTCTGTCTGTCTGTCTGTCTGTCTGTCTGTCTGTCTGTCTGTCTGTCTGTCTGTCCCTGTCTGTCTGTCTGTCTGTCTGTCTGTCTGTCTGTCTGTCTGTCTGTCTGTCTGTCCTGTCCTGTCTGTCTGTCTGTCTGTCTGTCTGTCTGTCTGTCTGTCTGTCTGTCTGTCTGTCTGTCTGTCTGTCTGTCTGTCTGTCTGTCTGTCTGTCTGTCTGTCTGTCTGTCTGTCTGTCTGTCTGTCTGTCTGTCTGTCTGTCTGTCTGTCTGTCTGTCCGTCTGTCCTGTCTGTCTGTCTGTCCTGTCTGTCTGTCTGTCCTGTCTGTCTGTCTGTCTGTCCTGTCTGTCTGTCTGTCTGTCTGTCTGTCTGTCTGTCTGTCTGTCTGTCTGTCTGTCTGTCTGTCTGTCTGTCTGTCTGTCTGTCTGTCTGTCTGTCTGTCTGTCTGTCTGTCTGTCTGTCTGTCTGTCTGTCTGTCTGTCTGTCTGTCTGTCTGTCTGTCTGTCTGTCTGTCTGTCTGTCTGTCTGTCTGTCTGTCTGTCTGTCTGTCTGTCTGTCTGTCTGTCTGTCTGTCTGTCTGTCTGTCTGTCTGTCCTGTCTGTCTGTCTGTCCTGTCTGTCTGTCTGTCCTGTCTGTCTGTCCTGTCTGTCTGTCTGTCTGTCTGTCTGTCTGTCTGTCTGTCTGTCTGTCTGTCTGTCCTGTCTGTCCTTGTCTGTTCCCTGTCTGTCTGTCTGTCTGTCTGTCTGTCTGTCTGTCTGTCTGTCTGTCTGTCTGTCTGTCTGTCTGTCTGTCTGTCTGTCTGTCTGTCTGTCTGTCTGTCTGTCTGTCTGTCTGTCTGTCTGTCTGTCTGTCTGTCTGTCTGTCTGTCCTGTCTGTCTGTCTGTCTGTCTGTCTGTCTGTCTGTCTGTCTGTCTGTCTGTCTGTCTGTCTGTCTGTCTGTCTGTCTGTCTGTCTGTCTGTCCTGTCTGTCTGTCTGTCTGTCTGTCCTGTCTGTCTGTCCTGTCTGTCTGTCTGTCTGTCTGTCTGTCTGTCTGTCTGTCTGTCTGTCTGTCTGTCTGTCTGTCTGTCTGTCTGTCTGTCTGTCTGTCTGTCTGTCTGTCTGTCTGTCTGTCTGTCTGTCTGTCTGTCTGTCTGTCTGTCTGTCTGTCTGTCTGTCTGTCTGTCTGTCTGTCTGTCTGTCTGTCTGTCTGTCTGTCTGTCTGTCTGTCTGTCTGTCTGTCCTGTCTGTCTGTCTGTCTGTCTGTCTGTCCTGTCCTGTCCTGTCTGTCTCTGTCTGTCTGTTCTGTCCTGTCTGTCTGTCTCCTGTCTGTCTGTCTGTCTGTCTGTCTGTCTGTCTGTCTGTCTGTCTGTCTGTCTGTCTGTCTGTCTGTCTGTCTGTCTGTCTGTCTGTCTGTCTGTCTGTCTGTCTGTCTGTCTGTCTGTCTGTATATCTGTCTGTCTGTGCCTGTCTGTCTGTCTGTCTGTCTGTCTGTCTGTCTGTCTGTCCTGTCTGTCTGTCTGTCTGTCTGTCTGTCTGTCTGTCCCTGTCTGTCTGTCTGTCTGTCTGTCTGTCTGTCTGTCCCTGTCTGTCTGTCTGTCTGTCTGTCTGTCTGTCCCTGTCTGTCTGTCTGTCTCCTGTCTGTCTGTCTGTCTGTCTGTCTGTCCTGTCCTGTCTGTCTGTCTGTCTGTCTGTCTGTCTGTCTGTCTGTCTGTCTGTCTGTCTGTCTGTCTGTCTGTCTGTCTGTCTGTCTGTCTGTCTGTCTGTCTGTCTGTCTGTCTGTCTGTCCTGTCTGTCTGTCTGTCTGTCTGTCTGTCTGTTCTGTCTGTCTGTCTGTCTGTCTGTCCTGTCTGTCTGTCTGTCTGTCTGTCTGTCTGTCTGTCTGTCTGTCTGTCTGTCTGTCTGTCTGTCTGTCTGTCTGTCTGTCTGTCTGTCTGTCTGT
>NW_023665644.1:45000-50000 GCF_014743375.2 Drosophila subpulchrella
GTCTGTCTGTCTGTCTGTCTGTCTGTCTGTCTGTCTGTCTGTCTGTCTGTCTGTCTGTCTGTCTGTCCCTGTCTGTCTGTCTGTCTGTCTGTCTGTCTGTCTGTCTGTCTGTCTGTCTGTCTGTCTGTCTGTCTGTCTGTCTGTCTGTCTGTCTGTCTGTCTGTCTGTCTGTCTGTCTGTCTGTCTGTCTGTCTGTCTGTCTGTCTGTCTGTCTGTCTGTCTGTCTGTCTGTCTGTCTGTCTGTCTGTCTGTCTGTCCTGTCTGTCTGTCTGTCTGTCTGTCTGTCTGTCTGTCCTGTCTGTCTGTCTGTCCTGTCTGTCTGTCTGTCTGTCTGTCTGTCTGTCTGTTCTGTCTGTCTGTCTGTCTGTCTGTCCTGTCCTGTCTGTCTGTCTGTCTGTCTGTCTGTCTGTCCTGGTCTGTCTGTCTGTCCTGTCTGTCTGTCTGTCTGTCTGTCTGTCTGTCCTGTCTGTTCCCCTCCCTGTCCCCTGTCCCCTCTGTCTGTCTGTCTGTCTGTCTGTCCCCTGTCTGTCTGTCTGTCCTGTCTGTCTGTCTGTCTGTCTGTCTGTCTGTCTGTCTGTCTGTCTGTCTGTCTGTCTGTCTGTCTGTCTGTCTGTCTGTCTGTCTGTCTGTCTGTCTGTCTGTCTGTCTGTCTGTCTGTCTGTCTGTCTGTCTGTCTGTCTTGCTGTCTGTCTGTCTGTCTGTCTGTCTGTCTGTCTGTCTGTCTGTCTGTCTGTCTGTCTGTCTGTCTGTCTGTCTGTCTGTCTGTCTGTCTGTCTGTCTGTCTGTCTGTCTGTCTGTCTGTCTGTCTGTCTGTCCTGTTCTGTCTGTCTGTCTGTCTGTCTGTCTGTCCCTGTCTGTCTGTCTGTCTGTCCTGTCTGTCTGTCTGTCTGTCCTGTCTGTCTGTCTGTCTGTCTGTCTGTCTGTCTGTCCTGTCTGTCTGTCCTGTCTGTCTGTCTGTCCTGTCTGTCTGTCTGTCTGTCTGTCCCTGTCTGGTCTGTCTGTCTGTCTGTCTGTCTGTCTGTCTGTCTGTCTGTCTGTCTGTCTGTCTGTCTGTCTGTCTGTCTGTCTGTCTGTCTGTCTGTCTGTCTGTCTGTCTGTCTGTCTGTCTGTCTGTCTGTCTGTCTGTCTGTCTGTCTGTCTGTCTGTCTGTCTGTCTGTCCTGTCTGTCTGTCCTGTCTGTCTGTCTGTCTGTCTGTCTCCTGTCTGTCTGGTCTCTGTCTGTCTGTCTGTCTGTCTGTCTGTCTGTCTGTCTGTCTGTCTGTCTGTCTGTCTGTCTGTCCTGTCCTGTCTGTCTGTCTGTCTGTCTGTCTGTCTGTCTGTCTGTCCTGTCCTGTCTGTCTGTCTGTCTGTCTGTCTGTCCCTGTCTGTCTGTCTGTCTGTCCTGTCTGTCTGTTCTGTCTGTCTGTCCTGTCTGTCTGTCTGTCTGTCCTGTCTGTCTGTCTGTCTGTCTGTCTGTCTGTCTGTCTGTCTGTCTGTCTGTTCTGTCTGTCTGTTCTGTCTGTCTGTCCCTGTCTGTCTGTCTGTCTGTCTGTCTGTCTGTCTGTCTG
Organism: Drosophila subpulchrella; assembly: GCF_014743375.2. Classification (NCBI taxonomy): domain Eukaryota; kingdom Metazoa; phylum Arthropoda; class Insecta; order Diptera; family Drosophilidae; genus Drosophila; species Drosophila subpulchrella. The sequence continues at coordinate 46,548 of NW_023665644.1, forward strand.
TCTGTCTGTCTGTCTGTCTGTCTGTCTGTCTGTCTGTCCTGTCTGTCTGTCTGTCCTGTCTGTCTGTCTGTCCTGTCTGTCTGTCTGTCTGTCTGTCTGTCTGTCTGTCTGTCTGTCTGTCTGTCCTGTCTGTCTGTCTGTCCTGTCTGTCTGTCTGTCTGTCCTGTCTGTCTGTCTGTCCTGTCTGGTCTGTCTGTCTGTCTGTCTGTCTGTCTGTCTGTCTGTCTGTCTGTCTGTCTGTCTGTCTGTCTGTCTGTCTGTCTGTCTGTCTGTCTGTCTGTCTGTCTGTCTGTCTGTCTGTCTGTCTGTCTGTCTGTCTGTCTGTCTGTCTGTCTGTCTGTCTGTCTGTCTGTCTGTCTGTCTGTCTGTCTGTCTGTCTGTCTGTCCTGTCTGTCTGTCTGTCTGTCTGTCTGTCCTGTCCTGTCTGTCTGTCTGTCTGTCTGTCCTGTCCTGTCTGTCTGTCTGTCTGTCCTGTCTGTCTGTCTGTCTGTCTGTCTGTCTGTCTGTGTCTGTCCCTGTCTGTCCTGTCTGGTCTGTCTGTCTGTCTGTCTGTCTGTCTGTCTGTCCTGTCTGTCTGTCCTGTCTGTCCTGTCTGTCTGTCTGTCTGTCTGTCTGTCTGTCCTGTCTGTCTGTCCTGTCTGTCTGTCCTGTCTGTCTGTCTGTCTGTTCTGTCTTGTCTGTCTGTCTGTTCTGTCTGTCCTGTCTGTCTGTCTGTCTGTCTGTCTGGTCTGTCTGTCTGTCCCTGTCCTGTCTGTCTGTCTGTCTGTCTGTCTGTCTGTCTGTCTGTCTGTCTGTCCTGTCTGTCTGTCTGTCTGTCTGTCTGTCTGTCTGTCTGTCCTGTCTGTCTGTCTGTCTGTCTGTCTGTCTGTCTGTCCTGTCTGTCTGTCTGTCTGTCCTGTCTGTCTGTCTGTCTGTCTGTCTGTCTGTCTGTCCTGTCTGTCTGTCTGTCTGTCTGTCTGTCTGTCTGTCCTGTCTGTCTGTCTTGTCTGTCTGTCTGTCTGTCTGTCTGTCTGTCCTGTCTGTCTGTCTGTCTGTCTGTCTGTCTGTCTGTCTGTCCTGTCTGTCTGTCTGTCCCTGTCCTGTCTGTCTGTCTGTCTGTCTGTCTGTCTGTCTGTCTGTCCTGTCTGTCTGTCTGGTCTGTCTGTCTGTCTGTCTGTCCTGTCTGTCTGTCTGTCTGTCTGTTCTGTCTGTCTGTCTGTCTGTCTGTCTGTCCTGTCTGTCTGTCTGTCTGTCTGTCTGTCTGTCTGTCTGTCTGTCTGTCTGTCTGTCTGTCTGTCTGTCTGTCTGTCTGTCTGTCTGTCTGTCTGTCTGTCTGTCTGTCTGTCTGTCTGTCTGTCTGTCTGTCTGTCTGTCTGTCTGTCTGTCTGTCTGTCTGTCTGTCTGTCTGTCCTGTCTGTCTGTCTGTCTGTCTGGTCTGTCTGTCTGTCCTGTCTGTCTGTCTGTCCTGTCTGTCTGTCTGTCTGTCTGTCTGTCTGTCTGTCTGTCTGTCTGTCTGTCTGTCTGTCTGTCTGTCTGTCTGTCTGTCTGTCTGTCTGTCTGTCTGTCTGTCTGTCTGTCTGTCTGTCTGTCTGTCTGTCTGTCTGTCTGTCTGTCTGTCTGTCTGTCCTGTCTGTCTGTCTGTCTGTCTGTCTGTCTGTCTGTCCTGTCTGTCTGTCTCTGTCTGTCTGTCTGGTCTGTCTGTCTGTCTGTCTGTCTGTCTGTCTGTCTGTCTGTCTGTCTGTCTGTCTGTCTGTCTGTCTGTCTGTCTGTCTGTCTGTCTGTCTGTCTGTCTGTCTGTCTGTCCCTGTCTGTCTGTCCCTGTCTGTCTGTCTGTCTGTCCTGTCTGTCTGTCTGTCTGTCTGTCTGTCTGTCTGTCTGTCTGTCTGTCTGTCTGTCTGTCTGTCTGTCTGTCTGTCTGTCTGTCTGTCTGTCTGTCTGTCTGTCTGTCTGTCTGTCTGTCTGTCTGTCTGTCTGTCTGTCTGTCTGTCTGTCTGTCTGTCTGTCTGTCTGTCTGTCTGTCTGTCCTGTCTGTCTGTCCTGTCTGTCTGTCTGTCCTGTCCTGTCCTGTCCTGTCTGTTCTGTCTGTCTGTCTGTCTGTCTGTCTGTCTGTCTGTTGTCCTGTCTGTCTGTCTGTCTGTCTGTCTGTCTGTCTGTCTGTCTGTCTGTCTGTCTGTCTGTCTGTCTGTCTGTCTGTCCTGTCTCTGTCCTGTCTGTCTGTCTGTCCTGTCTGTCTGTCTGTCTTCTGTCTGTCTGTCTGTCTGTCTGTCTGTCTGTCTGTCTGTCTGTCTGTCTGTCTGTCTGTCCTGTCTGTCTGTCTGTCTGTCCTGTCCTGTCTGTCTGTCTGTCTGTCTGTCTGTCTGTCTGTCTGTCTGTCTGTCTGTCTGTCTGTCTGTCTGTCTGTCTGTCTGTCTGTCTGTCTGTCTGTCTGTCTGTCTGTCTGTCTGTCTGTCTGTCTGTCTGTCTGTCTGTCTGTCTGTCTGTCTGTCTGTCTGTCTGTCTGTCTGTCTGTCTGTCTGTCTGTCTGTCTGTCCTGTCTGTCTGTCTGTCTGTCTGTCTGTCTGTCTGTCTGTCTGTCCTGTCTGTCCTGTCTGTCTGTCTGTCTGTCTGTCCTGTCTGTCTGTCTGTCTGTCTGTCTGTCTGTCTGTCTGTCTGTCTGTCTGTCTGTCTGTCTGTCTGTCTGTCTGTCTGTCTGTCTGTCTGTCTGTCTGTCTGTCTGTCTGTCTGTCTGTCTGTCTGTCTGTCTGTCTGTCTGTCTGTCTGTCTGTCTGTCTGTCTGTCTGTCTGTCTGTCTGTCTGTCTGTCTTTGTGTCTGTCTGTCTGTCTGTCTGTCTGTCTGTCTGTCTGTCTGTCTGTCTGTCTGTCTGTCTGTCTGTCTGTCTGTCTGTCTGTCTGTCTGTCTGTCTGTCTGTCTGTCTGTCTTCTGTCTTGTCTGTCTGTCTGTCTGTCTGTCTGTCTGTCTGTCTGTCTGTCTGTCTGTCTGTCTGTCTGTCTGTCTGTCTGTCTGTCTGTCTGTCTGTCTGTCTGTCTGTCTGTCTGTCTGTCTGTCTGTCTGTCTGTCTGTCTGTCTGTCTGTCTGTCTGTCTGTCTGTCTGTCTGTCTGTCTGTCTGTCTGTCTGTCTGTCTGTCTGTCTGTCCCTGTCTGTCTGTCTGTCCCTGTCTGTCTGTCTGTCTGTCTGTCTGTCTGTCTGTCTGTCTGTCTGTCTGTCTGTCCTGTCTGTCTGTCTGTCTGTCCCTGTCTGTCCTGTCTGTCTGTCTGTCTGTCTGTCTGTCTGTCTGTCTGTCTGTCTGTCTGTCTGTCTGTCTGTCTGTCTGTCTGTCTGTCTGTCTGTCTGTCTGTCTGTCTGTCTGTCTGTCTGTCTGTCTGTCTGTCTGTCTGTCTGTCTGTCTGTCTGTCTGTCCTGTCTGTCTGTCTGTCTGTCTGTCTGTCTGTCTGTCTGTCCTGTCCTGTCTGTCTGTCCTGTCCTGTCGTGTCTG
>NW_023665644.1:62500-64362 GCF_014743375.2 Drosophila subpulchrella
CCTGTCTGTCTGTCTGTCCTGTCTGTCTGTCTGTCTGTCTGTCCCTGTCTGTCTGTCTGTCTGTCCTTGTCTGTCTGTCTGTCTGTCCTGTCTGTCTGTCTGTCTGTCTGTCTGTCTGTCTGTCTGTCTGTCTGTCTGTCTGTCTGTCTGTCTGTCTGTCTGTCTGTCTGTCTGTCTGTCTGTCTGTCTGTCTGTCTGTCTGTCTGTCTGTCTGTCTGTCTGTCTGTCTGTCTGTCTGTCTGTCTGTCTGTCTGTCTGTCTGTCTGTCTGTCTGTCTGTCTGTCTGTCTGTCTGTCTGTCTGTCTGTCTGTCTGTCTGTCTGTCTGTCTGTCTGTCTGTCTGTCTGTCTGTCTGTCTGTCTGTCTGTCTGTCTGTCTGTCTGTCTGTCTGGTCTGTCCTGTCTGTCTGTCTGTCTGTCTGTCTGTCTGTCTGTCCTGTCTGTCTGTCTGTCTGTCTGTCTGTCTGTCTGTCCCTGTCTGTCTTCTGTCTGTCTGTCCTGTCTGTCTGTCCTGTCTGTCTGTCTGTCTGTCTGTCTGTCTGTCTGTCTGTCTGTCTGTCTGTCTGTCCTGTCTGTCTGTCCTGTCTGTCTGTCTGTCTCTGTCTGTCTGTCTGTCCTGTCCTGTCCTGTCTGTCCTGTCTGTCTGTCTGTCTGTCCTGTCTGTCCTGTCTGTCTGTCTGTCTGTCTGTCTGTCTGTCTGTCTGTCTGTCTGTCTGTCTGTCTGTCTGTCTGTCTGTCTGTCTGTCTGTCTGTCTGTCTGTCTGTCTGTCTGTCTGTCTGTCTGTCTGTCTGTCTGTCTGTCTGTCTTGTCTGTCTGTCTGTCTGTCTGTCTGTCTGTCTGTCTGTCTGTCTGTCTGTCTGTCTGTCTGTCCTGTCTGTCCTGTCTGTCTGTCTGTCTGTCTGTCTGTCTGTCTGTCTGTCTGTCTGTCTGTCTGTCTGTCTGTCTGTCTGTCTGTCTGTCTGTCTGTCTGTCTGTCTGTCTGTCTGTCTGTCTGTCTGTCTGTCTGTCTGTCTGTCTGTCTGTCTGTCTGTCTGTCTGTCTGTCCTGTCTGTCCCTGTCTGTCTGTCTGTCTGTCTGTCCCTGTCTGTCTGTCTGTCTGTCTGTCTGTCTGTCTGTCTGTCTGTCCTGTCCTGTCTGTCTGTCTTGTCTGTCTGTCCTGTCTGTCTGTCTGTCCTGTCTGTCTGTCCTGTCTTGTCTGTCTGTCTGTCTTCTGTCTGTCTGTCTGTCCTGTCTGTCTGTCTGTCTGTCTGTCTGTCTGTCCTGTCTGTCTGTCTGTCTGTCTTGTCTGTGTCCTGTCTGTCTGTCTGTCTGTCTGTCTGTCTGTCTGTCTGTCTCTGTCCTGGTCTGTCTGTCTGTCTGTCTGTCTGTCTGTCTGTCTGTCTGTCTGTCTGTCTGTCTGTGTCTGTCTGTCTGTCTGTCTGTCTGTCTGTCTGTCCTGTCTGTCTGTCTGTCTCTGTCTGTCTGTCCTGTCTGTCTGTCTGTCTGTCTGTCTGTCTGTCTGTCTGTCTGTCTGTCTGTCTGTCTGTCTGTCTGTCTGTCCTGTCTGTCCTGTCCTGTCTGTCTGTCTGTCTGTCTGTCTGTCTGTCCTGTCTGTCTGTCTGTCTGTCTGTCTGTCTGTCTGTCTGTCTGTCTGTCCTGTCTGTCTGTCTGTCTGTCTGTCTGTCTGTCTGTCTGTCTGTCTGTCTGTGGTCTGTCTGGTGTCTGGTCTGTCTGTCTGTCTGTCTGGTCTGTCTGTCTTTCTGTCTGTCGTCTGTCTGTTCTGTCTGTTCTGTCTGTCTGTCTGTTTCTGTCTGTCTGTCTGTCTGTCTGTGGTCTGTGTCTGGGTGTGTCTGTCTGTCCTGTCTGTCTGTCTGTCTGGTGTGT
>NW_023665645.1:0-2500 GCF_014743375.2 Drosophila subpulchrella
GGGCGGTAGTGCGCAGCGCCCCATGATGCAGAGCTCCGCGCTCCTTTTGGATCTTGTGAAGGATCCGGAGGTTGCAGTTCTATCTAGAGAGGCCACCAAACGATGTTTCCGTAGAGGAGGAATGGGCCTGACTATTGCCAGTATATAGCCAGTTGAACTATCATGGGGGAGAAAACCCCAACTTCCTCCCTATGGGCCTTTTTACAAGCGAAGAGGGCTAGGCCGCTTTGCGTGTGCGATCTAGATGTTGTCAGTCCAGAGGAGCTTTTTGTCAAGAATGACACCTAGGTACTTTGCTTGGTTGCTGAAGGTTAGGCGCGTTTGGTGTAGTTTTGGGGGGAACTAGAATTGGTATCTTGTACTTCCTTGTAAAGAGAACTAGTTCGGTCTTTTTCGGGTTAACTCCCAGTCCACAGCCAGCCGTCACGGGAAAGGGTGGATAGGGCTGTCTCCATCAGATTACAAAGGGTTTGCGGGAATTTGCCCTGCAGTAGGATAAACCACGTCATCCGCGTAGGCTACCACTTTTGTGCCCGCCTCTTCTAGAGTGATAGCAGTTTGTTGACCACCCAAAACCCATAGAAGAGGTGAGAGTACTCCCCCTTGTGGGGTTCCTCTACTGACATTCCTGGTCGAGAGGGCCGATCCCATAGTGGAGTGCACTACCCTGTGGTTAGCATGGTGTGTATGAGTCCCACTATGGGCCGCTCAATGCCCAGTTCAGTCAGAGCACCAGTGATCGCCGTTGGGGTGACGTTGTTGAAGGCGCCTTCTATGTCTAGAAACGCTGCAAGAGAGTATTCCTTATTGTGGAAGCCTCGTTCTATACTGTACACTAGAGAGTGGAGGGCGGTATCGGTTGATCTACCCTTACGGTACGCATGCTGTGCGTCAGAGAGTAGGCTATGGTCGATGGTTAGTCTGATATGGGTGTCAATTAGCCTTTCCAGGGTCTTCAACAAGAAGGAAGAGAGACTGATCGGGCGGAAGTCCTTTGGGTTGGTGTGGGAGGGCTTGCCGGTATAAAAATTACCTTAACGTCCAGCCACCTTGTTGGAATATGGTTTAGAGCAAGGCAGCCGTGGAAGATGGCTGTCAGCCAGGGAAGGGACATATCTAATGTCCGTTGTAGCTGGGCCGGAAGAACCCATCTGGGCCAGGTGATTTGAAGGGCTTAAAAGAGTTAACAGCCCACTGAATGCGGTCAGGGTTTGAAATGTTGGCAATACTCTGGTCGTCTAGATTCTCCTCTATGTGGAGGTCCTCCACTACCTGGGTATTGTTAGGGAAGTGTGTGTCTAACAGCAGTTCAAGGGTTTCCTGACTGTTTTCCGTCCAGCCATCATCATTGGTTTTAAGATAGCCAATGGTAGCTGGAGCTTTAGCTAGAATTCTTCTGAGTCTGGATGCCTCCGCAGTAGATTCTATGCTACTGCAGAAATTAGCCCAGGCTCTTCGTTTTGATATTCTTATTTCCTTTTTGTATAGGCTTAGTTTTGAATGATATAGATTCCAGGAGGATTCGCTATTGTTATATTAGCTTATTGAAGTAAGTTCTACACTCTCTTTTAAGGTTCGCCAGGGTTGGGTTCCACCATGGGGTTTGTGCTTTGTTTTGCCCTGTTCTACTTGGGCAAGCCCTTTTAAGGCCTCCCCGCAGATATCGGTAAAAGTGTTATCTAGGTTATCTAATTCTTGACGGTTGTGTATGCGTGTCGGGGGAGCGAGTAGGTTCTGCTGAGGAGATTTTTGTAGTATCCCCAGTTGGTTAATCTTAGATTAGTGATGTTCTCGGCTGGAGGATGGTCTAGACTTATTATAAATTCTATGTACCGGTGGTCTGAGAATGAGTGTTCGATCCCCACCTTCCACGTTTCAAGTTGGTTAAGTAGGGGATCAGATATTAGAGTAATGTCTAGTACTTCCCTCCTATTTCTAGTGATGAAAGTTGGGTCATTACCTTTTGTTGCAGATGAATAGATTTGATTGAAGGAGATAATCGTAGAGTAACTCACCCCTTCGTTGGTGTTTGTATTCCCATTGTGTGTGGTGAGAGTTAGCGTCCCCACCCAGGATGAGTTCCTTAGATGAGTGAGTGTGTATGAGTTGTTGTGTAGTGGTGTTTGGTAGTGGCCCTTCGTGGTCGTGAGCCAGATAGAATGATGCTATGGTGTGATGGGTGTGTTCGCTTAGCTCCAGCCTGACCGTGGTAAGGTCGCCTTCGCTAAACTGTGGAATAAGAAATGTGTTAAAGTGTGTTTTTGTAAGAATGCAGGTTCTGGTTTTACCCTTGTCCTTGGTGTAAAAAAGCTTGTATAGGGGGGTTGATAAGCCACAGATGTTGTTACCAACAATCCATGGCTCTTGAATGAGGACTACGTCTATGTTGCCTGTTGCCAGAGCGGGTGAGGAGGGCAGCGGATGCTGCCTTGCTGTGGTGCAGATTAATTTGCAGAAACTGCACCATCTTTGGGACTGGGGTCGGGCTAGGGTTCCCTCC
>NW_023665645.1:10000-15000 GCF_014743375.2 Drosophila subpulchrella
CGCCAAGACCTCGTCGCCCCGGAAAAGGGCCACCCGTGCAAACGTCAAAATGGCACTAACACCTTCCCAAATCGCTCTAAGCAAGTTTAATGAGGTCTCAGATCGGCTGAGTGAGTTTGAATCCAGAGCAAACACTCCTTCGCCGATCCCTCCTACTCTGTCCATGCTGAACATCCGCCGCGAAGAAATACGCGCGTTATGGGACCGCATCAAGGCAGAATACGATGAATGCACCGGGTGCATAGCAGCAGCCGGAGACAGTGCAGCTGATAGTTTGCCAGTTCTCAAGGCTAAATACGGCTACTGCTATTCGCTTACGAGAGATGTGGGGCTCAGATCGCGGATATGATAGCCCAGGCTCCCCAAGTTAAAGCTGTTCCTACCCAGAAGCTGTTCCTCACCGGAGATTATCTGCGGTGGCCGACCTTCAGGGATCTGTTTACGGCCATTTATATAAACAATCCAAGGCTGACGCCAGTCGAAAAACTGTTTCATCTAAATGCCAAAACAAGCGGCGATGCACACACGATAGTGTCAAACTCCCCCCTTACTAACGACGGCTTTCGCTCAGCTTGGGCTAACCTAACTGAGCGTTTCGAAAACAAGCGGTTGTTAGTAAATAGCCAGTTAAAAATACTTTTCAATGTGCAGTCCGCTAATCAGGAATCTGGGTCAGCTATCCGTGAACTTCAACGCACCATCCAGGGTTGCCTCACGGCTTTAGAAATGTCCGGAATTGAAACCGAAAATTGGGATTGCCTCTTAGTGTACATGTGCTCCTCCAAACTTCCTAAGCTCACGCTATCCTTGTGGGAACAGTCCCTGCACAATAAGGCAGAGATTCCGATGTGGCAGGAATTGAACGCCTTCCTTACGGAGCGTCACCGAACCTTAGAAGCCATAGACGACGTACGGCCGACAGGCTCGAGTCAATCTCTGCCAAAAACATCCGCCCCCACTGCAGCGTCTCGAAGAATAAATTCTTACGAGACAAGGGTAGCACCCAAGCCAAAAGGATGTGACCTTTGTAAGAAGGAAAACCATCCTGTCCGCACATGTGCACGGTTTCTCCAGATGACGGTAGTCGAGCGGTCGGCATATATAAAGAGGAAGCAGCTGTGTCTGAACTGCTTCGCACGAGGGCATCAGCTGCGTGATTGTGAAAGCACTCAAAGCTGCTTTACGTGCCGCGGCCGCCATCACACCTTACTACACAGAGGCCACTCCTCCCAATCGCCTTCGAATCCCGCTCCAAGACCCAGATCAAGACCAAGTACACCAGTTGCCACCGCTTCCCGGTCCACGGACTCTACAGTCCAAAATTATTTCGCGACGGGGTATAGATCCGTCTTGCTGGGCACCGCCATAACTGACATATGTCACCTGGGGTCGAATTTTAAAGCTCGTGCCTTGATAGATTCAGGATCAGAGGCAACCTTTATTTCTGAGCGCCTGTTCAAATTAAAAAAATGGCCTCACCAGGTAGTCCGAGCCCAAGTATCAGGCTTAAACCAGACAGTATCCGCTGAATCCAAAAAGCTCTGTCAGTTTACCATCCGTTCTCCGACCAGGCCTGGCTTGCAAATAAACACGACGGCCTATGTTCTTCCTCAATTAGCTGGAAACCTTCCATCTTGTCCGATTCCGCAACAGTTTCTACGGGATCTTCCCGAACTGTCACTAGCGGATCCAAAGATCTTCGAGAGCGCACAGATATATATTCTGTTTGGGGCCGACGTACTGCCATCCATTGTCCTAAGCGGCACCCGGCCGAACATTTGTGGCTCTCTCCTCGGTCAAGAAACCATTCTCGGGTTGATCCTAACAGGACCCGTTCCTGCTCCAAGGGAAAATAAGATTTCCGTTTTTTCCACACGAATCTCCCACACAGTTGACACGTCCCTGGATAGGCTTCTCACCAAATTTTGGGAGGTGGAGGATCTGCCAGTAAAAGTGACAAAATCTTCCGATTTGACATGTGAGGAAAATTTTCTCCGAACGACTACGAGAGACGATAACGGCAGGTATGTCGTAAGTCTTCCGTTTCGTGATCCTCAAAACGTAAAATCCGCCCTCAGTCACTCCAGATCCTCCGCGTTGTCGCAGTTCCTAAGAACCGAGCAACGCCTCAGGAGGGACTGTCAGCTGAAAGCCAAATACGACTCCGTGATTCAAGAGTATCTCGACCTCAATCACATGAAAAAAGTCCGTCCTACCCATAATTCTGCCAGTTATTACCTTCCGCATCATGCCGTGCTCAAGCCGGAAAGTACAACCACTAAGTTACGTGTGGTTTTCAATGCCTCCAGCCCTTCAGAGAATGGGGTCAGTTTAAATGATATCCTTCATGCTGGCCCAGTCTTACAGTCTGATCTAACTATCCAGATCCTGAAGTGGCGATATTTCCGATACGTCTACAGTGCCGATATCGAGAAAATGTATCGGCAGATATGGGTAGATCCGAAGCATTCCCCGTTCCAGCGCATCTTATTCCGCAACAGCGAGGGGCACATTCGAGACTTCGAATTACAGACGGTAACTTTTGGAGTCAATTGCGCGCCATTCCTGGCCATTAGAGTCCTGCAACAGTTGGCAACTGACGTGCAGCTCAGCCATCCAAGAGCGAGCAACGTCATTCGAAATCATATGTATGTAGACGATGTCCTTTCGGGAGCTGACTCCGCCGAGGACGCTAAGTCCATTGTTCGCGAGCTACAAAGTGCTCTAGATTCCGCGGGGTTTCCATTGAGAAAATGGACCTCCAACAACAGAGAAATATTAGCTCATATCCAAAGCGATCATCTTCTGACAACCGACTTCCTCGAGATCGACACTGAGAGCACAGCCAAAACTCTCGGCGTACGATGGAAGGCGACGTCCGATGAGTTCTTTTTCGTCCCACCAGATTTAGCAACGGAAATCTCCCACACGAAACGTCCTTTCCCAAATTGCCAAGCTGTTTGTTCCAGCAGGCTGGCTCGCTCCATTTGTTGTGTGTGCCAAAATCTTTATGCAAGAGATTTGGCTTCAGAATCTAGGCTGGGACGATAAACTTATAATTGAGCTGTGCCAAAGGTGGAACAGCTTTCTCCAGAGCTATTCGGTCCTAGACCAGGTCAGAATACCCAGATGGGTTTCCTTCCGTCCAGAGTTCCGCGTAGAGCATCACGGATTCTGTGACGCCTCGCAAAAGGCATACGGTGCTGCGATCTATGTGCGCGTAGAAGTGGGCCACAAGACGATGGTGCACTTGCTCACGGCCAAGACGCGTGTAGCGCCAGTCAAAACGGTGTCCCTTCCCAGGCTGGAGTTATGTGGGGCTCTCCTTTTGTCAGAGATGGCCGAAGCCATTCTTCCTAATATGCCGAGGCTGACCTCACAATTCCATTGTTGGACCGATTCCACGATTGTGCTAGCATGGTTAGCAAAACCAGCGTGCCATTGGACTACGTTCGTTGCCAACAGGGTGACGAAGATCACCGAGTCCACTGAGGCGGCCAATTGGTCGCACGTTCAATCCGAACATAATCCAGCTGATTTGGCTAGTCGAGGAGTTCCCCTTCAAGAGCTGGTGGATAACCCGCTTTGGTGGCATGGACCCACTTGGCTGCAACGTCCACGCGATCATTGACCCAGCCAGGGAACCGACCTGCCGGTGACTGAGATCGAAAAGCGTGCCGTTAAAGTCCATGTGGCGTCTATGTCATCAGAAGATTTCCTAGATCGCTTTTCCAATTTAGATAGAGCTTTGCGGGTCCTCGCGTATGTCCATCGATTTGTTCAACGATGTCGAAGACAATCACCGCCTTCCGGGGTCCGTCTAGAGGCCCAGGACGTTGCCGCCGCGGAAGAACTCATGACAATTTGCACTCAGCGCAGGTATTTTTCTGAAGAATACCGCTGCTTGAGTCAGAAGCGTCCTGTGCCCGCGGCGAGTTCGATTCTCTCCCTGAACCCCTTTCTAGATAAGAAAGGGGTAATCAGGGCATGCGGCGGCGTAACGGCCTCCGACAGCTTGCGGTATGATGAACGACATTCGATAATCCTGCCGTACGAATGTGCACTCTCGCGGCTTCTGGTCAAATTCACGCATCTCATTACCATACATGGTGGCAACCAGTTAGTGGTGCGTCTCACTCGGTCCAGATCCTGGGTTCCGAGAATAAAGAACTTGGTGAAGGCAGTGGTTAACTCCTGCAAGGTCTGCGTTATCCACAAAAAGAGATTGCAAGTCCAGATGATGGGAAGTTTTCCGAAAGAGCGAGTGTCCTTCTCCCGTCCGTTCACGTACACAGGGATGGACTACGCCGGCCCGTTTGATATAAAAAATTATACCGGAAGAGCTTGTCTGGTTTTCGTTTGTTTTTCTACAAAGGCCATCCATCTAGAGGCTACATCCGACTTAACGACTGAAAAGTTTCTTGCCGCTTTCGCTCGTTTCGTCTCTAGAAGAGGGTGTCCTCGCCAAGTCCAGTCCGACAATGAAAAGACCTTCGTCGGCGCCTCCACCGTGCTTTCCCGAGACTTCCTGCAAGCCGTTAAGGAGTCTGTGACCGATGCGTATAGTCATCAGCATCTCACCTGGCAATTCATTCCTCCTGGGGCACCCCATATGGGAGGCCTATGGGAAGCTGGTGTCAAGAGCTTCAAGACCTTGTTTTACAAGTCCACCGCTACACGGAAGTACACCTTTGAAGAGATGGCCACCCTCCTAGCGAGAATCGAAGATTGTCTGAATTCCAGACCGCTATCTCCCATGTCCGAGGATCCAACTGATCTATTAGCGTTGACACCAGGGCACTTTCTTGTTGGTGGACCTCTTCTATCCATAGTGGAACCTGAAGTAAAGGGCGAATCCAAGTCCATTCTGAACCGGTGGCAGCACTTAAAGTCTCTCCATCAACAATTCCGCACTCGATGGAAGAATGAGTACCTTAAGGAGCTCCACAAACGCAAAAAGTGGCAAGTCCCCACAGAAAATCTGCGTGTCGGCGATCTGG
>NW_023665645.1:20000-125000 GCF_014743375.2 Drosophila subpulchrella
ATCGATAATCCCACCGGCCGAATCGAACGCTGGGCGTTAGAACTGCAACAGTATCAGTTTGACGTCACATATCGGCGCGGGAGCCAGAACATTGTCGCAGATGCGCTGTCACGACAGCCCTTGGAGGTACTTCAAATCATCCAGGAGGGCAGGCCTGGGTGCACATGGTATCAGCGAATGCTAAAACTCGTTCAGGACAAGCCTAAAGATTTCCCGGATTACGTGTGCGAGAACCGTCGAACCAAATGGCGCAAAGCCGACGACCGGGGCAAACGACAGGAGGACACCCGAACCTGGGTGGAGGCCCTGAGTGCCGCACTGGACCCGCCACCGGATGGTGAGATGCCGGCCCTCGTTCCGATCAACACCACCGAAGAGGATGAGGTGATGGAGCTAGTCCTGCCCGCCACACCTCCGCCCGTTGCCAATTACGACGTCGAGCTTCCGCGCACGTTCGCGAGCTGGGCCGCGGAAATGGAGTAGGAAGACCGGCTTCGCGAGTGGGAGACGGCAGCAGCCTGTATCAACGGGGCCAGCGTTACCAGCGAAGCCACCAGCCAAGGAGGACAACGACGCTAAAGGACGCAACCAGTATCCACCGACCGACGAAGATTGACGCGATGGCGTCGACGGGCGGATTTTCGAACATGGTGGAGGAGATGATTGCCAACAAAAGGCAATGCTCACACAAGAGTGCCGCCAAGGACATTCCGGGGAGCAAGGGATATCGCGGGCCCAAGGAGGCAGGCCCTCCGCCACCGAAAGTAGCAAGGAAGCCCAACAAGAAGGCCAAGGTCAGTGATGTAGTCAACTGACACCTGATCGTGGCACTCAGGGAATTAATCCCATCCATACCGAAGGCTAAAGTGCTCTTCCCCATCATAATCCAAGGGGCTCGGGCTCTAAAGCTTCTTTAACGGCAGAATCCAGACTACCCAACGGCGAATTAGAAGATTCTGATGATGCGTCTTAAGAAGCTCCACCCCGACGACACAGGCGCACACATCCTGCAGGCAGGCGAGGTGGAGAAGGACCTAGGTCCGGAAGCCATCGTGGAAGCCGCCCAGCACCTTGCGCTAGACGACTCGGAGGAAGAAGAGGACGGTGACCTGGCTGTCATAGACAGCCCGTCGAACGGAGATGAGCCAGCCACCCAGGACACTGAGGGTGTTGCAGATCCATCTCCATAAAAGCAGACTCGCGTCGGCGTAGCTCTTGATTGCCCTGGAGCAAGGGCCCGACGACATAGCCTTAGTTCAAGACCCATGGATTGCCTGGGGCAATATCGTGGCCGGACTAAAGTCCTCAAACTACAATACATTCTACTCACCAACGGAAAGCAGGAACATTAGCGCCGTACTTGTGCGGAAGGGTATCCATGCTAACCTTATGCCTCATTACAGCTCTGATGACTTGACTACCGAGATGCTAGAAAGCGAGGAGCAGCGCCTCTTGGTAGCCTCCTGCTACATGGCACACGACAGACCGGCGCCACCAGACGAGCTGAGCAGCTTGGTATAATTCGGCTCGAAGGATGACCAACTCCTCATTGGTGGAGATGCCAATGCACACCACAGCGTGTGGGAAAGCTAGACCTTATTCTATCTACCAACTTATATATGGCAAACGTGGGGAAGGAACACACCTTCGTAGGTCCTACCTCGTCAAACGTGCTAGATTTAACGCTCGTAAAGGAACAGAGTACCTTGGTCTCTGAATGGAGAGTCCTAAAAACACCGTCCTTCTCAGACCATAGGTATATTCAAATCAGGGATGTTTTTAAAAGTACTGTAAAGGTAACTGTCTACAGAAGCCCCTGGAACACGAACTGGGAAAAGTTTACAAGGACAGTTACTTCGAAACTCGCGACTGGCCAGGGCGTAGTAAGATCCGTGAAAGACATAACAATGTCCTTAGAGATCCTGACCAAGGAAATACTGAATGCGTATCACGCATCATGCCCGACATCAAGAACAAGAAGGAAGACCAACCCACCATAGTGAAATCGGGAACTGACACTCAAAATAAATAACCTCCGAGAATTCTTCAAAATTGCCAAAAAGGCAGACAATGAGATTATGAACGGGGAATACAAAATCCTACTTTGGGACTACAAGAAGGAATCACGCAGGGCACAAAAAAGGTCGTGGAGTAACTTTTGCACCAGCATCGAAAACGTCCGGGATACAGCCAGACTCCGGAGGCTGCTTTCGAAGCAACCTACCAAACAGAGCCAGCTAAAATGCGACGACGGACAGTGGACTGAGCGGGTGAAGAGGCCCTAACAGCACTAATGCAATCGCACTTTCCAGGATGCACGGATGTCCTAGACGCCAGCACGCATAAGGACATAGCAACTGGCGAAGAGCGGCCCCCGAACGATCTAATAACACCTAGGAAAATAAACTGGTCCATAGACTCCTTTGCGGGCTATTCCAGCCATGTTACAGGTGACCAAGGAACGGATCACCCCATGGCTATATGAAATATACTCGGCATGTCTAAGCACGGGCTACATCCCAATCCAATGGAGAACCTCTCGGATTGTCTTCCTTCCAAAAACGGGAAAGAGCAGCCACACAAGCCCCAAGGATTACAGGCCGATAAGCCTTACCTCTTTCTTACTCAAAACACTGGAAAAGCTGCAGGATCTACACATCAGGGACAATGTAGGAAGACTCATGTCATCCAACCAGCATACCTACACCAAAGGAAAATCTGTAGAAACGGCACTAGACTCGCTAGTAGTAACCGTTGAGAGAGCCCTTCACATTGAGGAATATGCGCATGGAGTATTCGTAGATATATCCGAAACATTAAACAATGTCAAAACGAATGCTGTAATGGATTGCCTAGAAGCGACTAACTCGCACCCCGCAATAAGCCTCTGGATAAGAAACCAGCTTAGCTGCTGGCGGGTACATTCACAGTGGGGCACTGCTTCCATGGTAAAGGGGGCACACAGAGGCACACCACAAGGTGGGGTCCTCTCGCCTCTCCTATGGAATTTGGTGGTCGACGACCTAATCAAGAGATTCGAGAGAAGAGCCCCAAAAATAACAGCCTATGCGGACGACATAGGCATAATTATTACGGGTGTCTGTCCATCGACCCTCAGCTCCATAATGGAATCAACACTCAGGGAGGTATGTGAGTGGGCGAAAAAAGTGGGACTTAGTATCAATGCGGACAAGATGAACCGCATTCTCTTTACTATACGATACAAGGTACCGAAATGGACCACCCCGAAAATTGGCGCAACCAGGCTTACACCGAAAACACGGGTCGAATACCTCGGCACAATACTGGACTGCAAGCTGGCATGGAGACCCAATTTAGTGGAAAGGGTTAAAAAGGCCATCGTGGCGCTATATGCATCCAAGAACATGGGGCCTGTCACCTACTCTAATGCACTGGATCTACATCTCGGTGGTGCGTCCGACTCTGCTGTATGGAGCCTTAGTGTGATGGCAAGCCACTAAAAAGACGACCTACACCGATGTTACGGTGAGAACTCAGCGGCAGGCACTGGTCTGCATAACTGGGGCGCTGAGGTCAATCCCAACCAAAGCTCTAGAAACGATCCTTGGAATCGACCCCATAGATATACATGCTCAACTGACTGCAGGAAAGGCAACACAACGTCTAGTTGCATCTGGTAACATGACGACGCAAGGTTTCGGGCATAATTTATTCGGCCGAAGCATGATCAACAAAATGGAATACATGATCCCCAGCACGTGCCCAGAGGTTAAAACTACCTCGCTTATGGGCCCAAACGACTGGAAAACGGGTCAGGACCAGATTTAACACCTTAACATATACACAGACGGCTCCAAGATGGAAGGGAGAGTAGGAGCGGGCTTACTGTACGGACCCTGAAATAAGGCTGTCTTACAAGCTACCCAGCAACTGCAGCATATTCCAGGCAGATGTCTTTTACATAAGAAAAGCAGCAGAAGTGGTTCAAAATATAAACCGACCACATGATGTGGTCAACTTGTTCGTGGACAGCCAAGCGACGATAAAATCCGTGCAGTCGTCAACGATCAGTTCCAAAAATGTAACAGCGAGCAGGGAGGCACTAGATATTCCCAGCACGACAAAGTCAGTGCGGATCTACTGGGTTCCCAGCCACCAGGGAATCGATGGCAACGAGACAGCTGACGTTCTTTCAAAGGAGGGCGTAGAGCGGACGAATGACAGAACGGAGAACGTGTCTATCTCCCTCCGAACGCTACAAAGCGCCCTGGAGAAAAAGGTGGACATGCAAGCAAAAAGCAAGTGGAGGAATACCAAGACTTGCCGAATCTCAAGACTGCATCTACCACGGAAAGACCGCACACTTTTAGTGGGAGTCCTCACAGGCCACTGTCTGGCAGCATCACACGCAACCGCACTCGGAATACTCAACAGCCGCACCTGCACGAAATGCGATGAATCGGGGGCTATGAAAACCCTGGAACATCTCATCTGCAATTGCCTGGCACTCTCACGAGCAAGAAGAAGATATCTCAGTGCCCCAGTACTGGCATCACTAGAAGACGCCTCCAGCAGGAAACCAGGCGAACTTCTTGCCTTCGCCAAAAACACCTCGATCCTTGTTGACATAAAAACCTCTTAACTCATCTCAAGGTTCATACAAATCAACCGGACAATAAGGGTCATATTGGCCTATGCGTGGCCCCGTGAGGGCCCTCCGGGTTAACCTAACCTTTCCTAAGATTTCCTCACTTATCTTTAAATTTCGTATGAGGAGTACAAAAATATAGTACAAATATCTTAGGCTTACATAGAGCTAACAAGTATATTACATTTATTTTAGATGCTTCCTGGAAATTCAACAGGTATTTTTGAGCGAAATTCACTTGATAGATTCGATAGAGACTTGAACAATTAGACTCTTGATGTCTTGCAGAATTTGCGGCTTGGTACCAATTCTTCAAGTTAAATGCATGGTCAGAACATTCAAATGAAGAACACGACCAACAATTCGACTGTTCAGTTCCATGGTACCTGGTTCATCCACACAGCTGATAGCCCTGTTACGCCGGGGGGTAGCGGGTAAACACTGGCGCTGGTACTTGGCGTGGGAGGCGGCGTCGGGAACTTGCGGCGTCAGCGGGCTGCTGCGCTGGGCTTCGGCGGTTTGCTGCGTACTGCGGCTGGCGTACGTCGGGTGCGGCGGACTGCTTCTGAGCTGTAGGGGAAAAACCACACGATTCTCGAAGTACCCCGTTGACCGAAAGAAATTACACAAAATGTTCACTTGTACAAAATAGAGTTGGGGGAGCGACCGCGGTTTATTCTTGAACTGCCAGAATCGAACTACTTCAGACTAAGCAGAGTTCCGCGCTCCAATGCGCAGTCGAGACTCCACGGAGGGGAACTGGGAACAGAGCGGGAGAGCGAGAGAGCGGTGTACTAGGAGAGCGGTGCACTAGGAGAGCGGTGCACTAGGAGAGCGGTGCACTTGGATAGCGGTGCCGGGGTCCAGAGTCGCCGGACAGTGGTTGTGAGTGCGTTGCAAAAAGAGACGGAACCCGGCCAGTCGCCAACGCCTTAAGCCTGCGTACAGGCGCCGGAGAGGATCCACCCGAACACCGTCTTCTGGGCTACTGGCAGTCCCTCGTCGACCATGTGGAAGCCCGGGAGTATCACCTTCGGCTAGACGTCGGCGCGCAGGATCAGGGAAATGGTGGCTGTCCGATGAAACCGCTCATCCGCGAGCGGTAGCTCCGGAAACTTCTTAATTACGCTATGATGATGATGAGCGCACGGATGGGGGATCTTAAGGACCACCTCCAGCTTGATCTCCTCGTCGACCTTCGACCGAATCGTCGCCGTGCAGATGCTCTCATCTCCCACGTTTGTTGTCGGCAAACGAAACGCGGCGGCCTTGGATGCATCGATGGAGCATGTCGGGGTGCAGGGATCGATGAGTGCGACGGTCTCGAACGTCTTCTCCCCGGTCTCGACGATCAAAGCAGTCGGGAGGACGTTGACGCTATGACGTTGGAGAAGTGCCGCGAGCGACGGAACTGGTGTCGAGAATGCTGAGTGCGGTGGAGGGACAAGAGTTTGGTGAGTTGGCGGATCTTGCTTGCGCGAATGCTGCAGTGAAGCGGGCGGTTGCTGGGAGCCGCGCTTTTTCCATGAAACGTGTTCTTGGATCTGGTCGCACGTTCTGCACCGGTCACCGCTACGACAGCTCCCAGTGCTCGTGTGCGAGACAATTTGCGATGTACTTTTTTATGAGACCTGCCCGCAGCTGCTCCTCTGCGCTCAGCTTTAGGAACCTCTGACACTTCCGAAGAGGATGGATTCCGCGGCAGTAGGATTGAATACCTCTCGTACGTCTGCTATCCAATGCCTGAGCGCTACGTGGACGGTGAGCCCTTTTCCTGGTTAGAGTATGGATAAGGAAAAAACAAACATGGCTGATTAACAACGACGTGGATAAATTTTACGGACTAAGGTGTATAAGAAACGCGGCTCGTTACTAGGTAGTTTTGGACGGCTCTCTTGGAAGAAGAACCATCTTGGTCACCGTACGAATGTCGACTACGCGGACTTTGCCATCGGTTCCCGAAAAAACGGAGTCTATTCTTCCGAGTCGCCACTCATTTGAGGGAAAATTGTCATCCTTAACGACCATGTCGCCGACGCGCAGATTTTCTGTGGGAGCTTGCCACTTGTTGCGCTTGTGGAGCTCCTTAAGGTATTCATCCTTTTATCTGGTGCGGAATTGTTGATCAAGAGACTTTAAGTGCTGCCACCGGTTCAGAATGGACTTTTATTCGCCCTTTACTTCAGGTTCGCTGGTGTCAACGCTACGAGGTCAGTTGGATCCTCGGACATGGGAGATAGCGGTCTGGAATTCGGACAAGCTTCGAT
The DNA here is from genome assembly GCF_014743375.2 of Drosophila subpulchrella. NCBI lineage: Eukaryota > Metazoa > Arthropoda > Insecta > Diptera > Drosophilidae > Drosophila > Drosophila subpulchrella. Next base: position 26,898 of record NW_023665645.1, read on the forward strand.
TCTCGCTAGGAGGGTGGACAGCTCTTCAAAGGTGTACTTCCGTGTAGCGGTGGACTTGTGAAACAAGGTCTTGAAGCTCTTGACACCAGCCGCAGCTGCACGTCAGTTGCCAGCTGTTGCAGGACTCGAATGGCCAGGAATGGCGCGCAATTGACTCCAAAAGTTACCGTCTGAAATTCGAAATCTCGAATGTGCCCCTCGCTGTTGCGGAATAAGATGCGCTGGAACGGGGAATGCTTCGGATCCACCCATATCTGTCGATACATTTTCTCGATATCGGCCACTTCAGGATCTGGTTAGTTAGATCGGATTGTAAGACTGGGCCAGCATGAAGGATATTATTTAAACTGACCCCATTCTCTGAAGGGATGGAGGCATTGAAAACCACACGCAGCTTGGTGGTTGTACTTTCCGGCTTGAGCACGGCATAATGTGGAAGGTAATAACTGGCAGAATTATGGGTAGGACGGACTTCTTTCATGTGATGGGGGTTGAGATACTCTTGAATCACGGAATCGGATTTGGTTTTCAGCTGACTGTCCCTCCTTAGGCGTTGTTCGGTTCGTAGGAACTGCGACTACGCGGAAGATCTGGAGTGACCGAGGGCGGATTTTACGTTTTCAGGATCACGAAACGGAAGACGTACGACATACCTGCCGTTATCGTCTCTCGTAGTCGTCCGGAGAAAATTTTCCTCACAGGTCAAATCGGAAGACTTGGTCACTTTTACTGGCAGATCCTCCACCTCCCAAAATATGGTGAGAAGCTTATCCAGAGACGTGCCAACCGTGTGGGAGATTCGCGTGGAAAAAGTGGAAATCTGATATTCCCTTGGAACAGGAACGGGTCCTGTTAGGATCCACCCGAAAATGGTTTCTTGACCGAGGAGAGAGCCACAAATGTTCGGCCGGGTGCCGCTTAGGACAATGGATGGCAGTACGTCGGCCCCAAACAGAATATATATCTGTGCGCTCTCGAAGATCTTTGGATCCGCTAGTGGCAGTTCGGGAAGATCCCGTAGAATCTGTTGCGGAATCGGACAAGATGGGAGGTTTCCAGCTAATTGAGGAAGAACATAGGTCGTCGTGTTTATTTGCAAGCCAGGCCTGGTCGGAGAACGGATGGTAAACTGACAGAGCTTTTTGGATTCAGCGGATACTGTCTGGTTTAAGCCTGATACTTGGGCTCGGATTACCTGGTGAGGCCATTTTTTTATTTTGAACAGGCGCTCAGAAATAAAGGTTGCCTCTGATCCTGAATCTATCAAGGCACGAGCTTTAAAATTCGACCCCAGGTGACATATGTCAATTATGGCGGTGCCCAGCAAGACGGATCTATACCCCGTCGCGAAGTAATTTTGGACGGTAGAGTCCGTGGACCCGGTAGCGGTGGCAACTGGTGTATTTGGTCTTGATCTGGGTCTCGGGGAGGGATTCAAAGTAGTAAGGTGTGATGGCGGCCGCGGCACACAAAGCAGCTATGAGTGCTTTCACAATCACGCAGCTGATGCCCTTGTGCGAAGCAGTTTAGACACAGCTGCTTTTCCCTTCTTACAAATGTCACATCCTTTGGGCTTGGGTGCTACCCTTGTCTCGTAAGAATTTGTTCTTTGAGGCGCTGCACTGGGGGCGGATGTTCCCACAAGGATAGCGTAAGCCTAGGAAGTTTGTAGGAGCACAAGTACACTAAGAGGCAGTCCCAATTTTCGGTTTCAATTCCGGAAATCTCTAAAGCTGTGAGGCAACCCTGGATAGTGCGTTGAAGTTCTCGGATTAACCCAGATTCCTGATTAACAAACTGCACATTGAAAAGTATTTTTAATTGGCTATTTACTAACAACCGCTTGTTTTCAAAACGCTCGGATAGGTTAGCCCAAGCTGAGCGAAGGCCATCGTTAGTAAGGGGGAGTTCGAAACTATAGTGTGTGCATCGCCACTTGTTTTTGCATTTAGGTGAAACAGTTTTCCGACTGTCGTCCGCCTTGGATTGTTTATATAAATGGTCGTAAACATATCCCTAAAGGTCGGCCTCCGCAGATAATCTCCGGTGAAAACCTCGGTAGCCAGCCATAGGAAATTTAGGTCTGGGTAGGAACAGCTTGAACTTGGGGAGCTTGGGCTATCATATCCGCGATCTGTATTATTTTCCGTGTATAAAATAGTTTTTACGGAGTAAGTACCAAATACCAAAAAAATACTAAATAGTTTTGTGGTTGTTAAATGAAACACAATGACCAAAAAAAGTTTTCACGTCGGTTGGTGTCATTTTATTATATTAAACCGCATGGCCGACGGAAAACTTTAATTAGTGGGAACGGGATGGTGGGAATTAAAAATATATGTGAATGTATGTAGGTATGTGTGTATGTAGATACCCTGCAGTTCGACAATTGAGTACAATCACGAAGTCGACTGCGACGTCGGCAGAGCAGCCAGCGTAGTCGGCAGAGCTGAGCGCAACGGCGGCAAAGAGACTCGCTCTCAGTCAGGGTCCGCAAAGAGAACGCACAAAAAGTACTTTTAGGCTCTCCCTCTCTCGCCATGTCTCAGCTGGAAAAATGCGGGTGAAGGCAATGAGACCCAGCAATTAAAATAGATAGACTTTTGTGCATCCTTGCCTTTTAAATAATGCGACATTTTTTCGTAAATGTTAAAACAACCAATTAAAATAATTGGTGTCGGCTTAAAAATATTTCTGTATTTCTTAAAAAAATGTATATGCTTATTAATATTATTTATAAGTATGTGAAGATTTAAAAATATATTTATACCCGTTACTCGTAGAGTAAAAGGGTATACTAGATTCGTCGAAAAGTATGTAACAGGCAGAAGGAAGCGTTTCCGACCCCATAAAGTATATATATTCTTAATCAGGATCACTAGCCGAGTCGATCTAGCCATGTCGGTCTGTCCGTCTGTCCGTATGAACGCTGAGATCTCGGAAACTATAAGAGCTACAATACTGGGATTAGGCATGCAGATTCCTGAGATTCCTGCGCAGCGCAAGTTTGTTTCACAAACGCCCACAACTGTGGCTCCCACAGTTTTGATGCTAGAATAAAAATTTTAACTGAAATGTATTGTTCTCATCAATACCTATCGATTGACCCAAAAAAAAATTGCCACGCCCACTTTAACGCCCATAAACCACCCACAAACTTAAAAAAATCATAAGTATGAACGTGGATATCTCGGAAACTATCAAGGATAGAGAATCGGGTTCTCAGATTTAGATTCCGTAGCTTTGTACGCAGCGCAACTTTGCTAAGCGAATATGCCACGCCCACTATAACGCCCACAAACCGCCCAAGCCTGTGGCGCCCACAATTTTCATGTTAGGTAATAAATTTTAAATGAAATGTATTTATAATGCACGGAAAATATTTGGGGCCTTAAATAAAACGAATAATGAATGACCCAGCAGCTCATCTGCAATTTCATCCATTGTTTTACCTTGTGCGAAAACAAAACTTGACCAGAATGCCAGAGCGAAGCCCATATAAATGGAAGATAGGTTTTTGCTAACCCTACCGCAGTAGCCACACCAATGGTGAAAAAGCTATGGGATGTCAGCGGGGACACAGTGAGTTCTCGGTTGTCACAACCGCATTTCCCAGAACAAAAGCCAAAGGCTGGGTGACCAAAAAAAACACCATTGGTGTAGTATTCAGTGTGTGAAATTCTGTTCGTTGTCGAATTTATGACATTTTGCAAAGGAAAACCGCAACCGTACTCTAATTAGGAAATACATGACACTCACCCACCTGCCCACACCTAAACACACGAACGTGCGGACCATCTTTATTTAATATTACGCATACGCACCGCTGACACTGTTTTCGTGAGCCTCAGTTGCCTTGTCAATAGCTCGCCTGCCAGTCACTGTAATGAGCACATAAAGGAGAGAAGATGCCTGGGACATGCACTGATAAAAAATGTTATGGGTTTTTATAATAATTAGCAACTGTGGACGGCAATCCACGTAGTGACGAAGCGCACCAGTAGAGTGTGAGAAGGCGAAATGAAAATCTGCTGTAATGGTCCGATCGTATGCAATCCACTAAATGAATACACTTTTTAAAATTTTCTCATTAAATAAAATATGCATGACTAGGGAAAAATCTGTACGATTTTGATGAATCTAATTATCGAATCACCAAATCACCGAATAATCGGATCATAAAATTATCGAATTACCAAATCATCGAATCAAAAATGTTGTATTCATTAAGTGGATTCGTCACAAATGCTGATATTAAAACTTTCGTATGTTAAAGGTGCGATCGTCACTAGCTGGTTAATTCGTTCAGAGGTGTTTTAGCTTATTTTGTTAAATACTTAAACCACCTACAAGCTAATCAAACAATTTGAAACAACTTAATTCTTGGTAAATATTTTAATTTCTGAATTTAAATTTATTTTTTTTTAATTACATTTTCAAGGCTAGGCTTATAAGTACTAGGATTTTTCGGCTGTGTGGAACTAATGAGATGCCTCTACCCTTTTTTAGGGAATCAATGATTCGAGGCTCGGCTTTCAAGCTCGAAATTTTCAATGGGCAACCACAAAGATGGGTAATTAGGCCCAGAAAGTGACAGGACGGTGGGGCATGTCACATTAAATTGACTAGCTATGCGAGCATGTGTGTTACATTACGGTCTTCCAGTGGAAGTTTGAGAATGGAAAGCGGCTGGCAATTACACAGTCATATATAATTAATTTTGCATTTCAGCGACAAGGCAGCTCTCAGCCTGTATACAGAAAAAATAAAATCCACACACCCCCTCGGCGGCACTCAACAAATTAACCTTTAATGAGCCGCAGAGGAAACATTTTTGTGGGTTGTGCACTTTTTAGTTGATTTATTCCCAACTCCTTCTTGCCTAAGCTCCCAACATCCGGAGGGGGCAGTGGAAGTGGTGGTGGCAGATTGCAGCCATTTAACGCTGCTGTAATTAATTTTAAATGCAACGCATCAAAACTAATTGCTCAAAACTGAATTAATTAAAAATATACAAACACTGCCAGCGCAAGCTAAGCTTTTGGGGAACAACAGCTCCGAATGGTGAGTGACAAAGGGAATTGATCGAAGGAGACATACCTCTTAATACCACTATTTTAGTTTATTTTTTGAAATTTTAAAACACCTTTTTTTAAGAAAATGTTTGCAAAAAAAACTTTTAAAAACATTATGATCATATTTCTGATACAAAATCATGGCTTGAACTAGTCAAGATACTTTTTAAAGAACTTGAGCCCTCAAAACTTTTAAGGGATCTTTAAAAACTAGAAAATAATATATCAAAAATGCATAAATATTCTTAAGCGAAAGGAAAATGGTAATATTTTATTAAAACGGTTTGTTGAAGTATGCAAATATTTAAAAGAAAACAACGATATATATTTTTTACTGCATACTTCTAGACACCTTTATATTTGTGAGATTTCTTTGGCAGCTCCGAAGAATTCGATTGACAAAAAACCATAAAGATTTGAGTAGCCCTAAGGACATAAAATAAAAGTATAGCTAAAATTCATAAATAATTTTCGGGGAACTTAAAAGCAAGCTAAAGAAATATTGTTATATTTTATTTAAGAAAGGTGTCTAAAAGTATGCAACAATATATTTTGTTTTGAAAATACCTATATATTATTTCACTGCATACTCTTATACACCTTTTATAAGTGTGACTTTTTTTTAAAAGCTTCAAAGAATTCGATTGCTGCGAAACAATTAAGAAGATGTGTCTGAAAGTATGTGTTTGTGGGGAAGACAACAAATATGCCACCCTTATATTTATAATTAATAACGCACGAATAGGTTATATTAAAATGTATAGCGTTTATTCGGAGCGGCAGACGGACTGTGAATGTATAAAAAGCTTGGCTCCAAGATCTTCATATAGACATATGCAGGCTTACAAAGTAGTTGCTGAATAGATAAGCGACAGCTTTATGGGTATAAGAAAGAAGACGAAAGATAAGCAGAGAGCTATGCAGGTGCCGTCGTACACCTATGCGCGCATGACTAGGCGCTGGCGATCTGCTCCGAACATACTCCCCCCGTTGGAAGAGGTAAGGTTCCAACTATCTCGGAATCGATGGGCAGAACGGCTAGCTTGGCGACGGCTCTCTTGATCAGACCCGTAGCTGTACGGACCATAGCTACTCTGATGACTCCGTCCCCGCCGGGTATGACTTCTTGGATGCACCCAAGCTGCCATCTCAAGGGTGGAACGTTGTCCTCCTTAAGCAAAACTATGCGTCCAATCTTGATGTTAGACGTTTCGACGCGCCACTTGCTCCTCTCTTGAAGTAGGGACAAATACTCGCTGCTCCACCTTTTCCAGAAATGTTGCTGCATCTGGGTAACCCGCTGCCATCTGCTGAGGCGGTCTTCGCGGAGATGAGTAATGCCAGGCTCAGGAAACTTAGTGTAGCTGGAACCCTTCAGGAAATGCGCCGGTGTTAGCACCTCAAGGCTTTCAGCATTTTCTGAAATTGGACAGAGTGGACGGGAGTTAAGGATGGCAGAAATCTCATATGCAAGAGTTCTTAATTCATCGATGGCTAAAATGGATGCACCGACGACTCTGTAGAAGTGAAATTTAGCTGACTTCACAGCGGCCTCCCATAAACCACCGAAGTGCGGGGCACGCGGAGGGATGAACTTCCAATCGATCCCATCAGCTAAACAGACGGAAGATATCGATGCTGTGTGCTGCTCGCTCAAAAAGAGCTCTTTCAGCTCGGCAAGCTCTCTCTTTGCACCGACAAAGTTTGTAGCATTGTCGCTCCAAATGGTACGCGGACTGCCTCTAAGGCTGATGAATCTCCTCAGCGCTGCGATGAAAGAATCCGTCGTAAGATCCTGGACCACTTCCAAATGAGCAGCCTTCGTGGAAAAACAGACAAAGACGGCGATATAGCACTTGTGGGGTGCCTTATTTCTGGCCTCTGCTTTATGATAGAATGGCCCACAATAGTCCACTCCTGTGGTATGAAACGCTGGATTAGGCTGCACTCTATTTGCGGGAAGGCTACCCATGACGTGCTCCCAAGTAACAGGCTTCATTCGGAAACATCGGACGCATTTGTTGATAACGCTGGCGACGAACTTGCGGCCTCCAATCGGCCAGTACCTTTGCCGTAATGCGGCAAGCAGCGCCTGCGATCCTCCATGCAAATATTTCTCATGATAATAAACGATGATCGCCTTGGTGACTGGATGATCCTTGGGCAACAGTATCGGATGCCTCGTGTCGTAGTCCAAGTTTGCGTTCTGAAGCCTTCCACCCACGCGAAGTAACCCATCGGAGCCGAGTATAGGTCTAAGCGAAACCAGCTTGCTTTTCTGTGGAAACGGCTTGCCCTGGCTAAGAGATCCATACTCCTTCGCCAAGTTAACCTGTTGGATGCTCCTCAGAAGAAGTACAGTTCCAGAGTTGATCTCCTCCACCGAAAGTCTGGCTCTGCAATTTGAAATAAATCGATAAATGTATGCAAATACGCGCTGCAACTTATCGAAAGAGTTGAGGAATTTGCAGTTTGATGAACTGTCTATGCAAACGGCCCCAATTAGAGCCACAGAACGGCGCTCTGGAAGATCCTTTACTGAGTCTAGCAGGGACGGCCAATTTGACGAGCTTTGCAGAAGGAATGGAGGCCCGTTAGCCCAAAGGGAATGTTCCAACAATTCTCTTGGGGTACATCCTCGCGATACGACGTCTGCCGGGTTCAAGTTTGTAGGAACGTGATGCCAAGACATGTCTTTCGTCATCTCCTGAATTTTCGCGATTCTGTTTGATACGAAAACGTTAAACTCCCTCGGAGGTTGCCGAATCCACGCCAACACAATGGACGAGTCCGACCAGCAATGAAAGGTGCAATCGAAATCTATGGCTTCCTTGGCGTTTACGATTAGCTCAGCCAATAAAAGCGCTGCGGAAAGTTCTAATCTTGGAATTGTTAAGGCCTTCAATGGAGCTACCCTTGACTTGGCACAGAGCAGATGGACTTTCGATTCTCCATTGGTCTCCGATCGCAAGTATAGACACGCTCCATAAGCTGACATGCTAGCATCGCAGAATCCATGCAACTCAACGGAAGCCCTTGGTTGCAGTACGAATCGTGGGAATTTTAAGTTCTGTACGACCGATAACTGTGAGGTCAACTCCCCCCATGACGAAAGAATGGGCTCTGGCAGTGCATCATCCCAATCCACGTTCGCACTCCATAGAAATTGCAAAAAAATCTTAGATTTTGTGATAATAGGAGTTATTAAACCGAGTGGATCATAGAATTTGGCAATCGTCGACAATGCAACCCGCTTAGTGGGTCGTTGATTGGTTGGCAGTTGAGAAAAATGAAATAGGAGCTGATCAGAAGATGGATCCCAGACTAGTCCCAATGCCTTGGCGACATCCGATCCATCGTGAAATTTGATTAACTGCTCCTTGTCGCATTCAGACTCTCCCTTCAGGGCTGCTGACTCATTCGAACACCATTTCCGAATTGGAAAGTGGCCTCGCGACAGTAGTTCCTTCACCTGACGACGAATTTCTCTCACCTCCTCAACTGAGTCCCCACCAGATATTAAATCATCCACATAGAAATCTCTACGAACAATTTTTGCTCCAATAGGAAATGATTCCTCCTCATCGTAAGCGAGTTGATGCATGGCTCTTATAGCCAAGAAGGCAGCTGGCTTGGTTCCGTAAGTCACCGTGTTCAATTTAAAAACACTCAACTCTTCCGTGGAGCTTTCTCTCCAAACGATGCACTGCAAGAAATCATCCGGGTACGAGACACGCACGCAACGGTACATCTTGCAGATATCCCCACAAAGAGCAACTTTAAAAAATCGAAAGCGAAGCAGTATATTAAAGATTTTTTGTTGAATTGTTGGTCCTGCCAGAAGTAAGTCGTTCAGAGAGCTACCAGAAGTTGTTTTAGCAGATCCATCAAAAACGACACGAAGCTTCGTACTCGTGCTCTCCTGCTTATGTACGCAATGGTGGGGCAAAAAGAATTGTGTTTCTGGCGGTTCCTTAGTTACAAGAGACATGTGACCTAGATCGATATACTCCCTCAAAAATGCTGAATACTGTGCTTTCAGGGCTGGGTTTTTATCTAATTTAGCTTCCAAACTCTTGAAACGACGACGAGCCAAGCAATAAGAATCACCTAAAGATTCGAATCCGGAGGTGGTCAAGAGACGAACAGAGTATTGGCCGTTTCCAAGTCGAATGCAATTTTCAGTAAAAAGTTGCTCACATCGCAAGTCTTCCGACAACAAAGATGGCTTAGACGAAGTGAAGTCCTCAATTTCCCAAAATCGCTTTACAATGGCGGAAAGTGTGTCATCGGAATGATCAGCTGGGTCCTTGATGCTGGCTTGTAAAACCGACTTATGAGTTGGCATGTTCGATGATAACCCTCCAGAGACTATCCAACCAAGCTTGGTGTTCTGAAGAGTTGGCAAAGCCCTATCCAAATGAATTTGTCCCATAGAAATTATTTCGAAAAACAACCCAGCGCCGAGTAAAAGGTCAATTCGTTGTGATTGATTGAAATTAGGGTCAGCGAGTGAAATGTTTTGCGGTATCCTCCACGATGTTGCATTTATATTGAAATGGGGTTGATAATCAGTAATACTGTGAGTCACAACCGCTGTGAATGCCGCACGATAGCTTGCATCCCGTGATTGCACAAGAATATCGACAGTCTTATCAGAGATCATGGAAGATTCTCCTATCCCAGAAATCGACGTTTGCGATCTTCTATGATTCAAGTTTAGTTGGCTAGCTAAGCGAGAGGTTATGAAGTTTAGCTGGGAGGCCGAATCTAAAATTGCTCGGCAAGGCATGAATGCTCCAATTCTATTTCTAACGTAGATAATAGCAGTTGGAAGCAACACGTAGTCGATCGGCAAAATATTTAAGGTTTTGGGTGGAGGGCTTGGTATATGATGATCAGGATGCGATGATGTATGCGAACATGATACTAATGCTGATGAAGTAGATGGTAATGGCTGAGAGCTCGAGGATGGATCGCATGATGGAGATGAAAATGAGGTTGATGTTGCGGATGGGTCATGGTTCATGTGTAATAATGAATGATGCTTCATGCGACAATACTTGCAGTGAGTCGACTTGCATTGCTGCAAACTATGCCCCTTGCGCAAACAGTTGAGGCAGAGGTGCAACTTCTTTGCTTCTCTATATCGAAGATTCGGACTCAAATTTAAAAATCGAGAACACTTTGGCAAATAATGATCCCGTGCATCGCAAAATAGGCATGTCAAATGATTTGAGTTAGTAGCAGAAGCAATAAGTGTATTTTGGTTATATTTGTGCAAGTTTTTTCCCACCTGCTGGCCTGGTGTTTGAGTTACCAAGGCTTGATCCAAGTTTTCCATCATCCTGCACCTCTTTTCCAAAAACGATTCCATAGCATCCCAGGTAGACAGCTCAGTGATTGACAAATCCTCTTCCCATTTTTCCCGCGTCCTCTGATCCAGTTTCCGAGTGACGATGTGAATTAAAAGTCCATCCAAAATTTGTTGCGTATTGGCCAGGGTTCGAATTGCTCGCAGATGCGAATTCATGCAATCGCTCAGCTCCCGAAGACCCTTCGAAGATCCCTTCTCGACACCCTTTAAACCGAATATTGCCTGTACATGTGCCTGAAAGTGTAAAACTTTATTATCAAATCGATTAACCAGCAAATTCATAGCCTTTTTAAAATTCGCATTCGAGGGTTCGAGCGAGCGTATGGTTTCCAGAGCCACGCCGCCCAAACTCGAACGCAAATATTGTAATTTTTCAATGTCGCTTAGCTCATCATCATTTCCGATGACCGTAGTGAAAGTCGCAAGAAAATCCGGCCACTCAGAGTAGGATCCATGAAAACGAGCAATTTCCAAATTTGGCAACCGAGGCTTCCTAGATCGAAAAGAAAGATCCGCATTATTAGTGATGTCAATAGATGTTGAATTTGCAGCGGTTGAAGCCGGCAATTGTGACTTGCGATGAGCCGCCAAGCCTCGGTTTAGTTTCGCCTTCACATCCATGAAGACTTCAGCAAATTCAATCCGATGGTCGCTTGAGATCTCTGCAAAATCCAGTCTTTCCAACGATGTCTGCGCAGAATCAAATGCCTGGTTTAAAGAATTGATCCATTCCATTCGCGCCAGCAAATCAGCTTCGTCAAACTGATTAACCGCATCAGCGTTTAAATAACATTTCATCGAGCTCATTTGCCGCGAAATAGATTGGGCTTTGACTCGGTAGTAGTCGACGTCACTTGTGGATTCATTTTGAGCCCGAACCGAGTTTTCCGTATCAGACATTTTTCAATTACGAGAATGGAAAAAAATGAAATGAAAATGAAATAAAATAAAATGTCCGACCGCGTTAGAGGCACAAAATACCGTATACCCTTTGCCGCGAAAACGTGAAGGTTAACAAGCGTCGCCGAGATGCAACGGAACCTTTATCTTGGTTGTTGTTGTTCTTGTCGATAAATTGCCTGCCTAGCAACAGCGGATTATGTAACTGGCAAACGAATGTATGTATGGCTATATGTACATATATATATGTAATATGCGCTATTAACAAAGATTAAATGCAATTCACTTTGTTAAGAATTATTTGCACAACACAGTTTTAGTGTTTTTCACAGCGCAAAATGTACAAAAAATCCAACGGCCGGCTGTGCACTTTTATATGCACATATGTATGTATGTATGTTCGTATGTTTGTGACCGAATGCACGAAAACGACAGCGAAACAAAGCGTTTGTTTAAACTATATTAAACAATCGCGAGACCGAGTTGCAGACTCCGATAAAAACTGCTATCACGTCGGGGTCACCAAATGTTTGTGGGGAAGACATCAAATATGCCACCCTTATATTTATAATTAATAACGCACGAATAGGTTATATTAAAATGTATAGCGTTTATTCGGAGCGGCAGACGGACTGTGAATGTATAAAAAGCTTGGCTCCAAGATCTTCATATAGACATATGCAGGCTTACAAAGTAGTTGCTGAATAGATAAGCGACAGCTTTATGGGTATAAGAAAGAAGACGAAAGATAAGCAGAGAGCTATGCAGGTGCCGTCGTACACCTATGCGCGCATGACTAGGCGCTGGCGATCTGCTCCGAACAGTATGCAACTATATATATTGGATAGTTAATACACTTTCACTGCATACTTTCAGACAACTTTATAAGTGTGAGGGTTCTTTAGCACCTCTAAAGAACTTGACTGCTGATTGACAATTAAGATTTAATTAGCTTTATGCACCATTTTTTCCCCCGTGTACAGGTGCATTATCGGTCGAAAGTGTGCCATAAATCCTGGGCAGCCAACAGCAGGTCCAGCCGCGAATACCCTTGCTCCGGGCTCTCCAAGCCCTCCAAGGCTCCCAATCCTCCAATCTCCCCCAGCTTCGGGATCAGGCAAAGGCGAGTGACGGAGGCCAAAGGCGGAGGAGGTTCTTCTGGGGGCTGGGGGCGGGGGGCGTGGCCGGCTACAAAGTATGGCGAGGCGAGGCGCCATATTGTTAGCAATTCCGTGTGCATACTAAGATGGCAGCCACCGCACCGCCGCCCAACTGCTTCTTCATCTCCCTCGACGCCGTTGTGTTTAATTTCTTTTTGCCGCCGCCGCTGCCGATCCGCTTCTGCTTCTTCCACCCTTTGCTGCCTTTGCGCGCGGCATGCAAATGAAATGTCATAAAAATTGCAACTCGGCAGCGGCACGGGCAGCGACGTCAATGTTGCAGCTGCCACTGTTGTTGCAGAGAGAGAAAAAAAGGGGAGCTATGTAATAAAAAGCATACTTTGTTAGAAACAACATTTATTCTAATAATTCTAATAATAATCTAAAAATTATTCAATTCATGAAAATAAAGTGTTGCATACTTTTAGACACCTTTCTATAAAACATTTCCGTATTTATGTTTCAAATTCTACCACCCAGAAATTAGGTGTTTAGAAATTATTTTTAAGGCCCCCATAAAGTCCCCCATAAGAGATGTTTGTTTTTATAACTTATGTTTGTTGTTGAAATTCGTTACAAATGAGTATTAATAACAATAAATAAATAATACAATAATAACACAATTTGTACTTTTGTGTACGTAAACAAATCTGGCTATTTAAATCAAAGTCTTCATTTTTAGTCCCTGAAAAAGTGTTAAATTTCCCGCAACTGCAAAATAAAAAAATTTTTAAAAGGCAATACAAAAATATATTTCTATAGTGTGGTTCTTTTTTTATAATTAAAAAGGAAATAAAAAAATCAAGTGACCGGAAACAAGAATTTCAGAATTTCTTGTCTTGTCTTTTAAATATTTTCATATATTTTTTGGAAAAAACCTATGGTAAATCCATTAAAAAAGGAAGCATAAATCGATCTATTTTAAGCATTTTATCCGAGGAACTTGTTCCAGAACCAAAAAAAGGTTAAGGTCTACCCAAATTTTGCCCGCGCCCTACTAAGTAGGTTTTTTTTTGGGCCGAAAGTAACTATTATTTGTAAGTTTAATTTTTAAAAGACTTCTGGGACTTTCACTTTAAATGCCAGAGATAACATTTCTTTTATAATAAATAAAACTTATATATAACGATTACTTTCGGTCACTCGTTTATATTCTCGTCTAGTTCTATTTTTTTAAGACTAATTATTTTTCCAATACTAGATGCAATCGCTCAGGCGTGGCAACCTTTTTTTGGATCTTTTATTGGATTGACGAGACCAATACATTTCAGTTAAAATTTTATATTTAGCATGTAAATTGTGGGCGCCACAGGCTTAGTCGGTTTGTGGGCGTTAGAGTGGGCGTGGCAATATTTTTTTTTGATCATTCGATAGGTATTGACAAGACTAATACATTTCAGTTACAATTTTTTATTTAGCATGAATATTGTGGGCGCCACAGGTTTGGTCGTTTTGTGGGCGTTAGAGTGGGCTTAGCATATTCGCGTAACAAGCTTGCGCTGCATACACGGCTACGGAATCTAAATTTGAGATCCCAATTCTCTATCTTTAATAATTTCTGAGATATCCGCGTTAAAATGTACAATTTTTTGAAGATTGTGGGCGGATTGTGGGCGTTAAAGTGGGCGTGGCAAAGTTTTTTTTGGTCAATCGATAGGTATTGATAAGAACAATACATTTCAGTTAACATTTTTATTCTAGCATCAAAACTGTAGGAGCCACAGTTTTGGGCGGTTTGTGGGCGTAAGAGTGGGCGTGGCACTCTGCTGAAGCAAACTTGGGCTGCGCAGGAATCTCAGGAATCTCCAGAATCTGTAGTTTCCGAGATCTCAGCGTTCATACGGACAGACGGACAGACCGTCAGACGGACATGGCTAGATCGACTCGGCTAGAGATCCTGATCAAGAATATATATACTTTATGGGGTCGGAAACGCTTCCTTCTGCCTGTTACATACTTACCGACGAATCTAGTATACCCTTTTACTCTACGAGTACCGGGTGTAAAAATATAGAAATTAAATAAAACTGTAAATATATTTGCTGCTACGCGATGAAAAGGTGCTTAACTTGTGCTCTTTTGCTGCTTAAACAAGCGCTCAAAAGGGTGCTCAAAAAAGCTCTCAATGCGTGCTAGTTTTTGAGTATATACTAGATTCGTCGAAAAGTATGTAACAGGCAGAAGGAAGCGTTTCCGACCCCATAAAGTATATATATTCTTGATCAGGATCTCTAGCCGAGTCGATCTAGCCATGTCGGTCTGTCCGTCTGTCCGTACGAACGCTGAGATCTCGGAAACTATAAGAGCTACAATACTGGGATTAGGCATGCAGATTCCTGAGATTCCTGCGCAGCGCAAGTTTGTTTCACAAACGCCCACAACTGTGGCTCCAACAGTTTTGATGCTAGAATAAAAATTTTAACTGAAATTTATTGTTCTCATCAATATCTATAGATAGACCCAAAAAAAATTGCCACGCCCACTTTAACGCCCATAAACCACCCACAAACTTAAAAAAATCATAAGTATGAACGTGGATATCTCGGAAACTATCAAGGATAGAGAATCGGGTTCTCAGATTTAGATTCCGTAGCTTTGTACGCAGCGCAACTTTGCTAAGCGAATATGCCACGCCCACTATAACGCCCGCAAACCGCCCAAGCCTGTGGCGCCCACAATTTTCATGTTAGGTAACAAATTTTAATTGAAATGTATTAGTCTCGTCAATACCTATCGATTGATCAAAAAAAAAAATTAGCTACGCCCACTCTAACGCCCATAACGCTTAAATCTGTCTACCGCCGGTAGGTGGCGTATTTAAATCTCGCTTCGCTGCTTGCATATCTCCATTTCCCTTTGGTCCCTTAAGCTGAGTAACGGGTATCTGATAGTCGAGGAACTCGACTATAGCGTTCTCCCTTGTTTTTTTTATAACGATTTGCATAGTCGAATATGTCTATTAATACCCTGTTTCTATGTGCAATGAAAGTTGCATAGACCAAACGGGACATGCCAAAAAAAACATAACAAGAACGGATTAGCGGAACCGTTGTTGTTGTTGCTTGTTGTTTTTCTGGAAGGCACTCGCCTTTTCTTCTTTTTCACTTGCGTTTACTTATGTGAAGGAGTTTGAATTACCCGCAATTGACGCAGTTAAATAAAATAAACCAGTGATTTAAAAGTGATACCTATACGATTTCCATGTAAGTCTGTCGCAGACGAATATTTATTTAAGCATTGAGAGTAAAAACAAGATAATGTATATTAAAAAGAAGGAAAATACAAGATTCCCAAAAAAAATTTGTGGCGGAAAAAAATAGCTGTGAAAAATTTTAATTGTTGATGTGAAAAACAAGAAATGGTGCATATAAATAAATAAATAAATGAATCTGTGAAAGAATTTAAAAATCTTATTGAGTGTAGGCTTCCTAGGGACCAAAAATAAGAGATGTTTGTTTTTATAACTTATGTTTGTTGTTGAAATTCGTTACAAATGAGTATTAATAACAATAAATAAATAATACAATAATAACACAATTTGTACTTTTGTGTACGTAAACAAATCTGGCTATTTAAATCAAAGTCTTCATTTTTAGTTCCTGAAAAAGTGTTAAATTTCCCGCAACTGCAAAATAAAAAAATTTTTAAAAGGCAATACAAAAATATATTTCTATAGTGTGGTCCTTTTTTTATAATTAAAAAGGAAATAAAAAAATCAAGTGACCGGAAACAAGAATTTCAGAATTTCTTGTCTTGTCTTTTAAATATTTTCTTATATTTTTTGGAAAAAACCTATGGTAAATCCATTAAAAAAGGAAGCATAAATCGATCTATTTTAAGCATTTTATCCGAGGAACTTGTTCCAGAACCAAAAAAAGCTTAAGGTCTACCCAAATTTTGCCCGCGCCCTACTAAGTAGGTTTTTTTTTGGGCAGAAAGTAACTATTATTTGTAAGTTTAATTTTTAAAAGACTTCTGGGATTTTTACTTTAAATGCCAGAGATAACATTTCTTTTATAATAAATAAAACTTATATATAACGATTACTTTCGGTCACTCGTTTATATTCTCGTCTAGTTCTATTTTTTTAAGACTAATTATTTGTCCAATACTATGTAGATGCAATCGCTCAGGTGAAACCCTCGGAGCCTCCCGAAAAGGCGCTGCATAAGGCAATGCGGTGCGTTAAGAATTTGAGCTGCACCAAAAAAAGGCAACGCCGGCCCCAGATGCTGGCGACGAGGTTCCAACGACTCCGTTAGGACCCGGAACCCCCAAGCCAACACTTTAAAATAAAGATGCTAGTAAATAAAAAACGAGGAAGAACGCTATAGTCGAGTACCTCGACTATCAGATACCCTTTACTCAGCTAATGGTACCAAAGGAAAATGGAGATATGCAAGCAGCAAAGCGATATTGAAATGCGCCACTTACCCGTGATCTCAATATATGGTTATATGGGCGGTAGACAGATTTAAGTGTTATGCGCGTTAGAGTGGGCGTGGCAAACTTTTTTTGGATCTTTGATTGGATTGACGAGACCAATACATTTCAGTTAAAATTTTATATTTAGCATGAAAATTGTGGGCGCCACAGGCTTAGTCGGTTTGTGGGCGTTAGAGTGGGCGTGGCAATATTTTTTCGATAGGTATTGACAAGATTAATACATTTCAGTTACAATTTTTTATTTAGCATGAATATTGTGGGCGCCACAGGTTTGGTCGTTTTGTGGGCGTTAGAGTGGGCTTAGCATATTCGCGTAACAAGCTTGCGCTGCATACACGGCTACGGAATCTAAATTTGAGATCCCAATTCTCTATCTTTAATAATTTCTGAGATATCCGCGTTAAAATGTACAATTTTTTGAAGATTGTGGGCGGATTGTGGGCGTTAAAGTGGGCGTGGCAAAGTTTTTTTTGGTCAATCGATAGGTATTGATAAGAACAATACATTTCAGTTAACATTTTTATTCTAGCATCAAAACTGTAGGAGCCACAGTTTTGGGCGGTTTGTGGGCGTAAGAGTGGGCGTGGCACTCTGCTGAAGCAAACTTGGGCTGCGCAGGAATCTCAGGAATCTCCAGAATCTGTAGTTTCCGAGATCTCAGCGTTCATACGGACAGACGGACAGACCGTCAGACGGACAGACGGACATGGCTAGATCGACTCGGCTAGAGATCCTGATCAAGAATATATATACTTTATGGGGTCGGAAACGCTTCCTTCTGCCTGTTACATACTTACCGACGAATCTAGTATACCCTTTTACTCTACGAGTACCGGGTATAAAAATATAGAAATTAAATAAAACTGTAAATATATTTGCTGCTACGCGATGAAAAGGTGCTTAACTTGTGCTCTTTTGCAGCTTAAACAAGCGCTCAAAAGGGTGCTCAAAAAAGCTCTCAATGCGTGCTAGTTTTTGAGTACTGATTAACCCTAGGACATGCCTATGTTAATTTAAGCACTCATTTTCATACAAATTGTGCGCTCAATAAGCGCTGAATGGTACTGCAGGGTATGGATATTATGTAGATACCCTGCAGTTCCACAATTGAGTTAGGCGCCCAATCATCACGAAGCCGACTGCGACGTCGGCAGAGCAGCCAGCGACGCCGGCAGAGCTGAGCGCAACGGCGGCAAAGAGACGCGCTCTCAGTCGGGGTCCGCAAAGAGAACGCACAAAAAGTACTTTTGGGCTCTCCCTCTCTCGCCATGTCTCAGCTGGAAAAATGCGGGTAAGGGCAATGAGACCCAGCAATTAAAATGGATAGACTTTTGTGCATCCTTGCCTTTTAAATAATGCGACATTTTTTCGTAAATGTTAAAACAACCAATTAAAATAATTGGTGTCGGCTTAAAAATATTTCTGTATTTCTTAAAAAAATGTATATGCTTGATAATATTATTTATAAGTATGTGAAGATTTAAAAATATATTTATACCCGTTACTCGTAGAGTAAAAGGGTATACTAGATTCGTCGAAAAGTATGTAACAGGCAGAAGGAAGCGTTTCCGACCCCATAAAGTATATATATTCTTAATCAGGATCCGATCAGGATCCTAGCCGAGTCGATCTAGCCATGTCGGTCTGTCCGTCTGTCCGTCTGTCCGTATGAACGCTGAGATCTCGGAAACTATAAGAGCTACAATACTGGGATTAGGCATGCAGATTCCTGAGATTCCTGCGCAGCGCAAGTTTGTTTCACAAACGCCCACAACTGTGGCTCCAACAGTTTTGATGCTAGAATAAAAATTTTAACTGAAATGTATTGTTCTCATCAATACCTATCGATTGACCCAAAAAAAGTTTGCCACGCCCACTTTAACGCCCATAAACCACCCACAAACTTAAAAAAATCATAAGTATGAACGTGGATATCTCGGAAACTATCAAGGATAGAGAATCGGGTTCTCAGATTTAGATTCCGTAGCTTTGTACGCAGCGCAACTTTGCTAAGCGAATATGCCACGCCCACTATAACGCCCGCAAACCGCCCAAGCCTGTGGCGCCCACAATTTTCATGTTAGGTAACAAATTTTAATTGAAATGTATTGGTCTCGTCAATACCTATCGATTGATCCAAAAAAAAATTAGCTACGCCCACTCTAACGCCCATAACGCTTAAGTCTGTCTACCACCGGTAGGTGGTGTATTTAAACCTAGCTTCGCTGCTTGCATATCTCCATTTCCCTTTGGTCCCTTAAGCTGAGTAACGGGTATCTGATAGTCGAGGACCTCGACTATAGCGTTCTCCCTTGTTTTTTTTATAACGATTTGCATAGTCGGATATGTCTATTAATACCCTGCTTCTATGTGCAATGAAAGTTGCATAGACCAAACGGGACATGCCAAAAAAAACATAACAAGAACGGATTAGCGGAACCGTTGTTGTTGTTGCTTGTTGTTTTTCTGGAAGGCAATCGCCTTTTCTTCTTTTTCACTTGCGTTTACTTATGTGAAGGAGTTTGAATTACCCGCAATTGACGCAGTTAAATAAAATAAACCAGTGATTTAAAAGTGACACCTATACGATTTCCATGTAAGTCTGTCGCAGACCAATATTTATTTAAGCATTGAGAGTAAAAACAAGATAATGTATATTAAAAAGAAGGAAAATACAAGATTCCCAAAAAAAATTTGTGGCGGAAAAAAATAGCGGTGAAAAATATTAATTGTTGATGTGAAAAACAAGAAATGGTGCATATAAATAAATAAATAAATGAATCTGTGAAAGAATTTAAAAATCTTATTGAGAGTAAGCTTCCTAGGGACCAAAAATAAGAGATGTTTGTTTTTATAACTTATGTTTGTTGTTGAAATTCGTTACAAATGAGTATTAATAACAATAAATAAATAATACAATAATAACACAACTTGTACTTTTGTGTACGTAAACAAATCTGGCTACTTAAATCAAAGTCTTCATTTTTTGTCCCTGAAAAAGTGTTAAATTTCCCGCAACTGCAAAATAAAAAAATTTTTAAAAGGCAATACAAAAATATATTTCTATAGTGTGGTTCTTTTTTTATAATTAAAAAGGAAATAAAAAAATCAAGTGACCGGAAACAAGAATTTCAGAATTTCTTGTCTTGTCTTTTAAATATTTTCTTATATTTTTTGGAAAAAACCTATGGTAAATCCATTAAAAAAGGAAGCATAAATCGATCTATTTTAATCATTTTATCCGAGGAACTTGTTCCAGAACCAAAAAAAGCTTAAGGTCTACCCAAATTTTGCCCGCGCCCTACTAAGTAGGTTTTTTTTTGGGCCGAAAGTAACTATTATTTGTAAGTTTAATTTTTAAAAGACTTCTGGGACTTTAACTTTAAATGCCAGAGATAACATTTCTTTTATAATAAATAAAACTTATATATAACGATTACTTTCGGTCACTCGTTTATATTCTCGTCTAGTTCTATTTTTTTTAAGACTTATTATTTTTCCAATACTAGATGCAATCGCTCAGGTGGAACCCTCGGAGCCTCCCGAAAAGGCGCTGCATAAGGCAATGCGGTGCGTGAAGAATTTGAGCTGCACCAAAAAAAGGCAACGCCGGCCCCAGATGCTGGCGACGAAGTGCCAACGACTCCGTTAGGACCGGGAACCCCCAAGCCAACACTTTAAAATAAAGATGCTAGTAAATAAAAAACAAGGAAGAACGCTATAGTCGAGTACCTCGACTATCAGATACCCTTTACTCAGCTAATGGTACCAAAGGAAAATGGAGATATGCAAGCAGCAAAGCGATATTGAAATGCGCCACTTACCCGTGATCTCAATATATGGTTATATGGGCGGTAGACAGATTTAAGTGTTATGCGCGTTAGAGTGGGCGTGGCAACCTTTTTTTGGATCTTTTATTGGATTGACGAGACCAATACATTTCAGTTAAAATTTTATATTTAGCATGAAAGTTGTGGGCGCCACAGGCTTAGTCGGTTTGTGGGCGTTAGAGTGGGCGTGGCAATATTTTTTTTTGATCATTCGATAGGTATTGACAAGATTAATACATTTCAGTTACAATTTTTTATTTAGCATGAATATTGTGGGCGCCACAGGTTTGGTCGTTTTGTGGGCGTTAGAGTGGGCTTGGCATATTCGCGTAACAAGCTTGCGCTGCATACACGGCTACGGAATCTAAATTTGAGATCCCAATTCTCTATCTTTAATAATTTCTGAGATATCCGCGTTAAAATGTACAATTTTTTGAAGATTGTGGGCGGATTGTGGGCGTTAAAGTGGGCGTGGCAAAGTTTTTTTTGGTCAATCGATAGGTATTGATAAGAACAATACATTTCAGTTAACATTTTTATTCTAGCATCAAAACTGTAGGAGCCACAGTTTTGGGCGGTTTGTGGGCGTAAGAGTGGGCGTGGCACTCTGCTGAAGCAAACTTGGGCTGCGCAGGAATTTCAGGAATCTCCAGAATCTGTAGTTTCCGAGATCTCAGCGTTCATACGGACAGACGGACAGACCGTCAGACGGACAGACCGTCAGACGGACATGGCTAGATCGACTCGGCTAGAGATCCTGATCAAGAATATATATACTTTATGGGGTCGGAAACGCTTCCTTCTGCCTGTTACATACTTACCGACGAATCTAGTATACCCTTTTACTCTACGAGTACCGTGTATAAAAATATAGAAATTAAATAAAACTGTAAATATATTTGCTGCTACGCGATGAAAAGGTGCTTAACTTGTGCTCTTTTCCTGCTTAAACAAGCGCTCAAAAGGGTGCTCAAAAAAGCTCTCAATGCGTGCTAGTTTTTGAGTACTGATTAACCCTAGGACATGCCTATGTTAATTTAAGCACTCATTTTCATACAAATTGTGCGCTCAATAAGCGCTGAATGGTACTGCAGGGTATGGATATTATGTAGATACCCTGCAGTTCCACAATTGAGTTAGGCGCCCAATCATCACGAAGCCGACTGCGACGTCGGCAGAGCAGCCAGCGACGCCGGCAGAGCTGAGCGCAACGGCGGCAAAGAGACGCGCTCTCAGTCGGGGTCCGCAAACAGAACGCACAAAAAGTACTTTTGGGCTCTCCCTCTCTCGCAATGTCTCAGCTGAAGAAATGCGGGTGAGGGCAAGGAGGCCCAGCAATTAAAATAGCTAGACTTTTGTGCACCCTTGCCTTTTGAATAATGCGACATTTTTTCGTAAATGTTAAAAAAAACCAATTAAAATAATTTGTTTCGGTTTTAAATTATTTGTATTTCTTAAACAAATTTATATGTTTATTAATATTATTTATTAATATGTGAAGTTTTAAAAATAAATATTTTTATAACGATTAGCATAGTCGGATATGTCTATAAATACCCTGCTTTTAAGTCCAAGATGCATAGACCAAACGGGACATGCCAAAAAAACAGAGCAACAACGGATTAGCGGAACCGTTGTTGTTGTTGCTTGTTGTTTTTCTGGAAGGCACGCGCCTATTTTCATCTTTTTTACTTGCGTTTACTTAAGTGAAGGAGTTAGAAGATCAAGCAAAACTACAAGCAATTAACTTTGTTAAATTTAATAAATAGTGCCTTAAAAGTGAAAGAGAAACAATTCCCAGGTAAGTCTGTCGCAGACCAATAATTTTGAAAACAGTGAGAGTAAAAAACAAGATAATCTTTTTTTTAAATAAGGGAAATACAAGAAATAGAAGAAAAAATAGCTCTGAAAAATATTAATTTTTGATGTGAAAAGCAACAAATGGTGCATATAATAAACAAATAAACAAATCTGTGAAACAATTTAAAAATCTTATTGAGTGCATAGTTCTAGGGACAACAAATTAGAGATGTTTGTTTTTAAAACTTATGTTTGTGGTTAAAATTCGTTAGAAATTAATATTAATAACATTAAACCACAATTCTTACTTTTGTGTACGTAAACAAACATGGCTATTTAAATAAAAATCTCAAACATCTCTTATTTTCAGTCCCTGGAAAAGTGTTATTTTTTTCCGCATCTGCAAAATAAATGAATGTTTTAATAAATAATAAAAAAATACATGTGGTGTGTGGTATATTTTTCTTAATAATTTTTTACAACAAAATAAAATAAATCAAGTGACCGAAAACTAAAGTTAGCAAATTTCTTCTCGATATTTTTTTAATTTTCTTATATTTTAAGACAAGGCTGATGGTAAAAATGGAAGGCTAAGTCGATCCATTTTAAGCATATTATCCGAGGAACTTGTTCTGTCCCACAACTTGGAGGGGGGCCAAAACAAGAAGAAGCTCAAAGTCTACCCAAATTTCGTCCGCGCCTTGTTAAGTAAGTTTTTATTGGGGCCGAAAGTAACTATTGTTTGTAAGTTTAATTTTTAAAATACTTCTGGGATTTTTACATTGAATGCCAAAGATAACACATCTTTTCTTACTCGGTCACTCGTTTTTATTTTCGTCTCGTTCTATTTTCAAAACTAATTTTTCTTCTAATACTAGATGCCCGAAAAGGCACTGCAAAAAGCAATGAGGTGCGTTAAAAACTTAAGTTGGGCAAAAATAATGTCAACGCCGGCCCCAGATGCTGACGAACCAACGACTCCGATAATACCGGGAACCCCCGAGCTGAAATTTTAAAACAAATAAATAAAAATAAATAATTACAACTGAAATTATATTTGCTGCTAAGCGCTCAACATGTGCTGAATGTGTGCTTTTTCTGCTGCCTAATCGAGCGCTCAACGTGTGCTAAATGTGTGCTTTTTCTGCTGCCTAATCGAGCGCTCAACATTTGCTGAATGTGCGCTTTTTCTGCTGCCTAATTGAGCGCTCAAAGGGGTGCTCAAAAGAGCGCTCAATGAGTGCTAGTTTTTGTGCACTGATGAACCCTAGGACATGCCTATGTTAATTTGAGCACTCAATCCCATATAAATTGGGCGCCTATTGAGCGCTGAGTGATGAACTTTTTGCAGTGATTGAGTGCTCAATCTGCGCTGAATGGTACTGCAGGGTATGTATATGTATGTAGATATGGATATGTATGTATGTAATTTACGCAGATTTTTCATTTATTAATTAATTAATGCTGCTGTGTTTTGGTGGACGTTTTCGATTTCTTTGTATGTGGACTGTATTTGGAAAAACGAAAAATATGTGCAAGTACTTAAGCGGCAGCGGATATACAGTGAGAAAATCTTGGAAAGTTTTAGGGGCCTGTATGCTTGGAATATATTCGCTCAATATTTTTTCGAAACTTGCAATTTTTTTCTCGATTTTATATAAGTGTATGGATATACGGCAATTAAAAAGAAGTCTGAACAATTTGCAATATGGGCGCACGTAGCAAAAGGAAAATCGAAGAAAAAATGGCGAAGTAATTTAATTATTGCCGTTGTCGGATTTAATCGGACTTGGATTTTGGACAACTCGAACAGAGACTCCACGGAGGGGAGAACAGAGCGGGAGAGCGAGAGAACGGTGCACTAGGAGAGCTGTGCAATTGGATAGCGGTGCCGGGGTCCAGATTCGCCG
Source organism: Drosophila subpulchrella (assembly GCF_014743375.2). NCBI lineage: Eukaryota > Metazoa > Arthropoda > Insecta > Diptera > Drosophilidae > Drosophila > Drosophila subpulchrella. The sequence continues at coordinate 51,396 of NW_023665645.1, forward strand.
GACAGTGGGCCTGAACAAGCCCTGCCAACTGAATACGAATGTTAAGACATCTGGCAACTCTACAGAACTTGAGAAAAAAAAAAGAACACGAGCTTCAGCTACCGGAACAACATCGTCACCTTTTTATTTTCTGTTCATTGCGACCACCTTTGTATAAAATATAATTAATGAACAATCGTGATGTGAACATTATAAGGTAATTAAATAAAGGTTGAATTGTTATATTTGAGCTTCAGTCGTTTAACTACTTCCAAGAGCCCCTCTTACCACAGCAGCCGGGTATATCATTTTCGGCACGGCGTCAAAACTGAACATGGTGGCCCATGAGGCAATCTTGTTTGAAATTATAAAAAAATTTCAGTTTAATCTTTCAATTGTTGGTTATAAAGCATATCACTCGTCACTCTATCTAACACAAATGGTGATCGTCTCCGTTTGTGTCCCAACACGTGCTCTCACACCTACAGAGCAGAGTCATCAATACCAATACCACACACACGCGTATTTTAAGAAGGTCCGTTATAATTTCACAACCAATTTTATTGATAATTCTTTAAGTTTATTTTTTACGATTTTGAAAATAGATTTTTGTTTTTCTTGATTTTCTATCCTTTTTAAAGTTTTGATAAAGTTGTTTTACACGCTCAAAAATATCAGCCTGGAATATATGAAGGTTTGCTCATTGTCTTTCTCCTCTTAAATGTGTCTGCTTCGATTGAGAAATGTACTTAATACTTTGTCAACACAAAAAACACACCACAACAACACTTACCCCTTTCAAATTGTGACGTAGCGAAACTGATCGAAAGGACCTGGAAGTGCAGTCGATCCAAGTTTGAAGAAGTGTGAAGTGATAGATTTCGGCAAAGAAACAGATTCTCATCTCCCTCGTTTTCCGTCCAGCCTTTTGCTGTTGTCCCACGCTGATTTCGTCAAAGCGATGACGCGGCAGCACTAGCTCGTTCATGTGCTGCCGTTTGCTGGTTTTATGTATTTGCGAATAGAAAACTTATAACCATATGCCAGATCTCACAAGGTATAGATCAAAACAGATTTTTATTAGAAAATAAATAATGTAGATAATTATTCCAGAAGGCGTGATTGGATGGTTCCCCTCATGGGCCACCAAAAATTGTTGTGACAATTTAGAATTGTCAAAGATGAGCAAAGATGCTCTGTTGTTTTTTCCACCGATTAGAAAATAAGAACGATAAAAAGTGCACTTTTTGGATGGTTTATTACTATGTACAATTAATACTAATTCAATTTTTCACTTCACGATGCTCAATGCTGACAATAGTATTAATTTGAATTTAATATATTTTAATTTATTAAGCGCGACCAGCTGCTGTGATAACTGCTTCTGCTCGTTGCCCAAAAAAAATCGTACGAGCTATTGTTCTTTCTCAATCGTGACTCCCTTTACATTAAATTCGGGCAGTTGTAATAGAGTGGTGGATTTATGAAAAAAATAAGAGTTGCATTTGAAAAAAGTTCTCTTTACTACAGCGAACGTCCGAACAGTTATAAGAACGATTGGCTTAGGAAAAAGAGCGGTAAAAGTGAAAATGTAGATAATTTTATCTGTTGGGGCCGGTGGGGATAAATACTCCCGCTATTAACCTACTGGTTCTTTCACTTAAAATTCGCGTCGAATGATATCCCAACTGTCAAAATCGGATGCTCCGTTCAAAAGAAGAAGAAGAAGGGTTTGGGGGATTTTTCAAAATGTCGAATGTGAAAAAATTTAGAAAGAATATTTATTTAGTATATCGTATATTACAAGTTCGTCACAAAAGTTGATACCAGAAATTTTGTTTGTTGATCGTCACTACATTTTTACATTGTTTTTTGTTTGATTTCATTGACAATACATTTCGAATTAATTTTTAAAATATTAAACGCAACAAAGAGCAATATGATGAGTTTGACGACAAGAAATTAGAGAGAGTTCTTCAAAATCTGCAAAATGCAGTACCTTGATGAAAAGTTTAGGGCCTTGGCAGTACCCGACGTCGAACAAATAGTAACTCCAGGATGACAATATTATAAATAATCCAGAAGATGATTAAATTCCACTTATAAGACTTCCTCCGCAAAGGCTTTACTTTGAGCTCCTACTGGAAAATCCGCTTTTGCGTTGCAGCAAATCTCCTGGAGATTGGACGAGGAAAACCGAGGACCTGAGCAGGGATGGGACGCTACTGTGTACGCAATCGCAAGTAGCGAAATACTGCTGATCATGCTACGCAATCGCTGGCTCGAATTCTGAGGAGCGACGACGAGAGCAGTCGCAAAAAGCTGCTAATCACGCTACGTGTTATCGAACGAAGAAAACCGAGAAAACCAAGGACAAGGACAAGGAGACTCGTCATCTCACGCAATCGCCAGGACAAATTCCGACAATGTCAGCGAGTGCAGAACACTACTGCAGAAACATTAAGAAACTAAATTCTATACATGCTGTGGAGGAACGTGGTTTCCATCTTAGGTAAGTGGTGTAACGAACTGAATTTTGTGGTCTGCTCGCTACGAGATTTGTGCGGCTTGCTCAGTAGATTGTGTGTTCGTCCCACCAAATTTATATAAACGTGACCGCCCAGTAGCTCAGTGAGAAAGCACAGAATTCACGGGTTCGTAGTGGGTTTATTGCGGGTATATTAGTACAAATATCTTGCTAGCTTGGTTGGCCTTGACTCGACAGTTGTGGCCTGCGGTACTTCCGACGGTCCTGGTTGTCTCGACGACCTCTCGCCTTGTTGACTCGGTGCTCAAGTCCTGTAGCTCCCTGAAGATCCTTGCGGCTCCCTGAAGATGTTCGTTCGCCGCTCGTCCCTGACGCATTGTCTCGGTGACTGCTTGTAACGACTCGGACTCGCGAGGGGGATCAGCCTTACGGGCTTAGGGAAGCGTCACCGTTCTCAGACTAGGGTGAACAGAGGCTGCGCTCTCCAGGATCACTCCTTTCGACGCACCGCCGCCTGTCCCTTGCTCTATCCCGGATGGTCCCACTGGGGTTTCTGCTCAGTCTGCGCGGACAGTCAAGGCGGAACGCCAGGAAGCTGCCTCGCGCTTTACTTAGCTTCCACGCCTAGTGTAAACGAACGTTCCACCCTAGCCTCATCCTTTTGCTTTTGGTCCGGGACGTTTTCGCGGGGCTCGCTCTGTGTTGCGTGGTTGTCGTGATGTGGTGGCTGGCTTGCTGCTGACGCTATCTCGCGCACTGCTCCTGGCGGTGCTGGCTGCGCGGCTGGACGTAGCGTGGCTTTTGGTACTCGGGGTTCGGGCACGCCGCTCCGGGACCTCGCAAGTCGAAACCGTAGGGCTCTCCTGGACAACTCCACTCGAGACCTTACCGATTGACCGCTCTCCCTTCTGGCTTGTTATACTTGGGGTTCGGGCGCGCCGCTCCGGGACCTCGCAAGTCGAAACCGAAGGGCTCTCCTGGACAATTCCACTCGAGACCGTACCGATCGATAGCTCTCCCTTCTGGCTTGTTATACTCTCTCCAGGCGTAACGCCAGGACTTTGTTGATTGGGTTAAACGACCGCCTTGACCTAGCCGTGTGATGCCCTCTGGACCTCAGCTACCTGCGGCTCAATTCGGAGATTCCTGGTATCCGAATCCCGAACGTCTCGACGTAGCAATCTCGCTCCTCGTAGGCTCCCACGGCGCTGCTTCTTCCAACGACTCGACTTGCTGTTGCTCCCTTGTAGATTATCTGGTTGTTTGATTGTTCAATTGGTATCTGATTGATCTTGACGGTTTGACTCCTCGTGATCGACTGATCCAGCTGCCAGCGCTCTGCGGCCCTATATTGCCTCCGGGAACCGTTATTTCCCTTTTGCGCACGGCCCGCTGGATCTCCCCACTCCGTGTCAAAAGTCCGTGACTCCTGGTTGACCCACTTGTCCTTCACGTACCGCTTCCAATCGATGTTCTGCCAACTGCTGCCGTCCCGCTGATTTCCGTGATGCTTGCGGCACGCCTGTGTGCCGCTCCACTGCCGAGATGTGGCGCTTCTTCTCCGGGTCCAAAGTTCACGGGAGAGTTCAAAGTACGGTGGAGTCCCGTTATCCCCACATGGCACTCTTGTTCTGCCCGGCAAGACTCCACTCTATCCTTATCCGCTCCTTGGTCTCCAAACTCTCTTGATCTCCTCCCTTGGTCTCCAAACTCTCTTGATCTCCATCCTTGGTCTCCAAACTCTCTCGATCTCCATCCTCTCCTCGCCGCGCCGTTACTACGTGAATTCACCGCGTATCTGGTAAGCGGCCGGCCATCTGCTGCTGCAGCTGCTTATATTTGTGGGGAGTTATTCAACTCCTCACATTCCCCCCTTACTTCGGGAAACATTTGAAACTTGTTCCTACTCTCCGGCGTTTCCTTGCATATCCTAGCCTTCGAGTCCTTGTGATGCTCCCTCCGATTCCCGCGGCGCTGCCTCGTTGCTCCCCCGACGCTCCCTCGTTGCTCCCACGACGCTCCCTCGACGTCTTAACTCCATTAAGTTTCTGCAGCGCTGGTCGTCCTCCTCGCAGAAACTTGAAACATCCCGCGCCGATATTTCTCACGTTTCCACTGGGACATCGATACTCATGGGCTATCGATCCCCAGCTCGCTGCTCATTGCTGCGTCCCACTCCTTCCCATGGTTCCTCCGCCTGGTCACACCATCCGTGCGTGATCGATGTTTCTTCGACTATCGATACCGACGGTGCGGCGTTGCCACCTGCTAGTTGCGATATTTCCACCTTTTGCCGATGTTTCCATTTTCGTGTGCCCATCGATCGCACTATCGTCCAGTGCCAATCGATCGCCTATCGAGGCTCCCCCTTCCCTGGCTCATGGTGATTTTGCAACTTTCTAGGTAAGTTTTCGCATTTCTTCACTCCTTTATATTTCATCCTTTCTCTCTCCATTCGTCCTCTCTCGCCCATCAGTCGTCCTCAGCCGGCTGAGCCTGGCTCCACGCTGGTAACACTCGAGAGCGGGTTCGGAGAGGACTTCGCATTTGCTTCGCAGCAGGTGAGTATTTTGTTATTTGTTTGGCTGCTTCCTGCATTAACCCAATTTGAATTTCAGGTTGCCGGAGCTGCCATGTATGCCCCTTTCTTCTGGCCCCGTTTCAGCCGCGTTCCCCGTCCTATGCCGCTTTCAAACTTTGCTTCGTTTTCCTTTCTTTTTAAACTTTATTTGGCTGCTCCTCAAACACTCTCGTGCCCGCGAGCCCCAACCGGACTCGGAACGCGTGCCTCTTTCTCCATACGCGCACGCTGCGCCTGCCGCCCAGGATGCGGGCCTCTTTCACTGCCGGTGCCTCCGCGATCCCCTCGGGCCACTCGTGCTCCACGATCTCGCGCCACCGCTGGCTCTCCGGCGCCGACACCGTCCGCGACAATTTCGGGCGTTCCACCACCTCAGACACTTCGGGCGCTGAGTGCTGCCGCTTGAGCGGGGGTCGGCCACCTCCCACGGGTTCGAGCCACACCCAGGGTCCTCGTTCCAGCGGCTCGTCTGGCTCCGCGGTTACCGTCGCGCTCCCTGTTGACGCTGACGTCGCCGGTCCGGTGCTTGGCGTCGTCGGTCCGGTGCTCGGTGTCGGTGATGCCCAATGCTCCGGTCTGCCGCGGGTCCTGGGGTCCAGCGGGCTCACCCGGGGACCACTCTCCTCCCAGATTCGGGCCTCCTCCCGCCAGTTCCAGACGACCGTCTGCTGCCGCCACCTTACCCCTTCGGCCACGAACGTTCGGGTACTGTGGCTCACGTGGGCCACCGGTATGTCCGTACGGATGTGTTGTCCCATCGGATCCCCTGGCTGTTGCTGCGGCGGATCGGGTTGTTGCTGCTGGCGTCGCTCGCTTTGTGGCTGCTGTTGTCGTTCGGGCTGCTGCTGCGGTGGTGGCTGCTCGAGTTGTTCCGGTTGCTGCTGCGGTGGTGGCTGCTCGAGTTGTTCCGGTTGCTGCTGCGGTGGTGGCTGCTCGAGTTGTTCCGGTTGCTGCTGCGGTGGGGGCTGCTCGCGTTGTGGCTGCTGTCGTCGTTCAGGTTGCTGCAGCGGTGGTGACTGCTCGAACCTTAGCGTGGGTTTTCCTTCTAGAGTCCTCTGCGGTGATCCCTAGTATCGCGGTGTGGGTGGGATTTCGGGCAGCCACCGCGGAGGTGAGGGCGCCCAGTCTTCTGCCACTTATGGTGGCGGGATGCAGGGCTCGGGCGCATATCTCGGTGTGGGTGGGTACCCCGGGCTCTCCCATAGCTGGTGCTCCTCCTCCTCGGCCGTCCGCAGTTGGGCCTGCCACTCCGGTGACTCCTCCATCTCCTTCAACCACCGCTCCTCGCTCCGCCGTCGCGCCTCGCAGCCGCTGCCACAGACTCGGCATGGCTACCGGGAGCCTGCTGGTCTTGGGGCTGCTCCTCGCTGGCCCATTCGACCTCCGCCGCGCCGGTCGGGATGCGGCCTTCGGCCCGGTTGACAGCTCTGCGAAGCCGCCATCGCCGCTGCTCCACCCGCGGGTCTTCCACGAACTCGACGTCGCTGTCGAAGCTGATGACCGGCTCGGGAACGCCCCGCCCGGAGATCCGCCGCGAGATTCGGGTAGGCCGGGCCGTCCACCATCATTGCCCCGGGCTGGATCCTCCGGACGGCTGGTGGGTAGCCATCATCCTGCGCGCTTCGCTCCTTGTCACACGTGTGCTCATGATGCTAGTCGATTTTGATTGTTCATTTGAAGCCTGGGCTCCCGTAAACGACACCTCAGTTCCGAGCCTTCCTCTTTGCTCAATCCCGCTATTTCCTTCGGCCTCTCCTTCTTCCTACCCAGATCTACGGTACAGCTCTCTGATCGGTGCCGTCTTCCCCCTTCCTTCGGCAGACTGTTGATGCGGGTTTTTCATTCCTCCAATCAGTCCCAATCGAGTCTTTGGACGCTCTGGCTTGCTCCCTTTGTGTTCTTGACGTTCTCCTGATGTCCTTTATGTATTTCATTGCACCTTTGTAGTTTCCGTGTAGTATCATTGGAGATTCCTTGGATTTATCTTATCGTGTCCTAGTAGCTATTTCTAGTATCCTTGGCGAGTCCCTGAAGTTATCCTTGGGGTCGGTTCGTAGTATCCCTTTCGAATCCTTGGAGGTATCCGTGGAGTGTGTTCGTAGTATCCTTTGGGAATCCTTGGAGGTATCCCTGGACTCTTTTCGTAGTATCCTTTGGGAATCCTTGGAGGTATCCTTGGACTCTTTTCGTAGTATCCTTTGTGGATCCTTGGAGATGTCCTTGGACTTTTTTCCGTATTATCCTTTGGGAATCCTTGAAGGTGTCCTTGGACCTTTTTTCCGTATTATCCTTTGGGAATCCTTGGAGGTATCCTTGGACTCTCAGTGTTGTTTTGCGTCTGTTGTGTCTGCTTGCTGTAGCCGCTCGCTTGTGTTTTCCGTTTTTTGCTGTTTCAGCTCGCTTACGTGGATGGTTCGCTCTTTCTTTGTGTTTATGTGTTGTATTTTGCAGATTACTGGTGGCGCAAATCCCATGACTTGGTAAGTGGTAAGTCCACCGTTGGCGCCCATTGCCTCCTCCTTAGGTTATAGTGCCTAGCCTGATCCTGGGATGCTTTCTTCAGATTCCGCCTTACAATCTCGAAGATTTCTCTGAGTTTGTTTGCCTTCTCCTCCGGGGTCTCAGTCGATCGTCAGGTCCCTACGGTCTCTCTGTCGTATAGGGCGCTCGGTAGTCTTGGTTTTCTGCCTTGGGTAATGAACGACGGCGTGTAACCTGTGGATTCTGAAACGCAAGTGTTTACTGCCAGCATGATTTTCGGCCATTTTTCGTCCCAGTTTCTTTGGTTCTTCCCTGCGAACTGCGCTATCATTGTCTTCACCGTCCTATTTGCTCTCTCAGTCGGGTTCTCCTGTGGGGTGTATGGAGCTGTGAACTGTTGCTTGGCTCCCATTTCGGCCAGGAAACTCTTGAAAATTTTGCTGGCAAACTGTACTCCGTTGTCCGTTATGACTATTTTGGGAACCCCATACCTCGCGTTTATGCGTTCTTTAAAAGCTTTCTTTAGGGATTCGGCCGTCGCGCTTCGCAGCGGCACCAGCTCAGACCACTTGGAGAACCGGTCTATCAATACCAGCAGCATTTGGTTGCCGTGCTTCGAACGCGGCAGGGGTCCGACGAAGTCCGCACATACCGTAGCCCATGGTTCCTCTGGCACCAGCGTCAGCATTTTCCCAGCCATTTGCATCTGATTCGGCTTGAATCTCATGCATGTCTCGCATCCTCGCACGTGAGCTCGGGCGTCTCTGTGCATTCCTGGCCAGTAATACCGGGCTTCCAGACGTGCTATTGTCTTTGGGCTTCCTACATGGCCAGCCGCCGGTGAGTCGTGGTTCTCCTTCAGCACCGTTTTTCGTAGAGCTTTCGGAACGCACATCTTCCATGTTGCGACATCTTCGCTGCCCGCTCTATGAGGTATATTCCTGTACAGAGTGTTACCCTCCACCACGTACTCCGATTCCTTTTGCGGCTGGGTCCTTATCTTTTCGCGCATTTCCAGAATCCAGCTGCATGCTGCAGAAGCTTCCGCCGCCGACGTCTCCTTGATCCATCGAAGTGTTTCCGGCAGTGGCTGCCTTGACAAAGCGTCTGCCACCACGTTGAGTTGTCCTTTCCTGTACGCTATTTCGAAGTCGTACTGCTGCAACTGAAAGAGTTTCTATGCTGTTGAGCCACTTCAGCGCCATGTGGTCGGTTACTACTTTAAAGTGGTAACCTTCCAGATACGGCTTGAGCTTTCGGATCGCCCAGACGATTGCCAAGCACTTCTTCTCGGTCGTTGAGTAATTCTTCTCAGCGCCGTTGAGCGTTCGGCTTGAGTAAGAGATTACCTTTTCGCCTCGTTCAGTTTCCTAGTCGCTCGCGTCAGTTTGTAAGATGAATGGTGTGTCGAAATCCGGGCATGCCAGTACGGGGTCTGCGACGAGTCTTGCCTTCACCTATTCGAACGCCGTCTGATGTTTCTGTGTCCACACCCACTTAATGCCCTTGCCCAGCAGATCGTTGAGAGGTTTGACTATTTTTGCGAAGTCAGGTACAAACCGGCGATACCATGATGCTACGCCCAGGTACTGTCGGAGCTCTCTTACTGTCGATGGTGGTTCTAGTTCGGCGATGGCTGCTACCTTTTCCGGATCCGTGCCTATTCCTTCGCTAGTCACTCGATGACCAAGATACAACAGCTCTTCTTGAAGATTGGCACTTCTCCGGGTTTAGCCTCAGATTTGCCTCCTTTAGCCGTCGGAACACTTTCTTTAGGTTAGCCTTGTGCCCGATCACTATGATGTCATCCTGGTAAGCAAATGCGTGCGGCGACATTTCGGGACCGATTACCCGGTCCAGCACCCGTTGAAAGGTCGCAGACGCCGAATGAAATCCGAATGGCATTACTCTCCACTGGAATAAACCTTTCCCCGGCACTGTAAATGGAATTTGCCAGTACCCATCCTTTAGGTCCAAGCTGCTGATGTACCGTGCTTCCCTTAGTTGGCCGAGAATATAATTTATTCGGGGCATCGGGTAGGCATCCTTTATAGACTTGGCGTTGATTTGCCTAAAGTCGACGCACAGTAGAGCTGTAAAAACATCGATAGTAATATCGATAGTATCGATAGTGGCTGGGCTGCGCGATACCTCGATTTTTTTTTCCACCATCGATGTATCGCGTTTATTTAACATCACTAGTTGCAGATTCTGCAACGCAGAAGCGTGGTTCCAGAAAAAACGAAAAATTTATGAAAAGTTAAAAGTTTTTGGCAACAAGAACAGGTAAATCAATATAATTCATTAGTGTACGTATATGTATGTATGTCTTGTGTGTTTTGTTTAATAGATGACAACAACAACGACGTCAGTACAACGACTAAGCCAAAGATACCATTGGTGTCCGAGGTGTGGACGTTCTTCACACGTGGTACAGATGGGACTGCTAGGTGCAATATATGTTCAAAGTCGTATCGTCTTATAATTATAATCAATAAAAAAAACATGTTTATGAAATGTGCTTGGTTTTTCATTAATAGTTTTAATGTTCTCGATTTTAGCATCAGAAGGCAAACGATAATGGCTTATAACGACTTTTTAAAGCATACGAGAATTTTTAAGTTTTCTAACTTATGAATAAAAAAAAAAATATAAGTAATTATTATAATCAAGATCTTTTAAATTTTTAACCTATTTGTTTTTATATGTGTTTAATAGTTTAATACATTGTATGGTTTTTGTCGCAGCTGTATTCATACCTTGCAATTAAGAAAATTGAAAGCAAATAGGCTTAAAATACAAAATAAAAAATTAAATAATAATTCGATTGATACTATCGAAAATATCGATGGTTTGGACTATCACTATCGAAAACATCGAGTAGGGGCACTATCGATCTTTTTACAGCTCTAACGCACAGTTTTCATTTGCCCGTCTTTTTTTAACCATCACGGTGGGAGAGCTGTATGGACTTGTTGAGTGTTCTATGTATTCCATTTGGAGAAGCTCCCCTTGACCTTTCGGATTCTTGGGATAGTATCGCTGCTTTATTGGTTTGTTGTCTTTCATCGTGATCTGATGCTCTGCCATGTTTGGCGCTCCCTTCATGCTGCTGAAACTCGATAGCTGAGCCTCCAGGAATTTAGTCGTGTCGTCATCTTCGCTTGCCCGTTGTACGACCGCCACCGATAGCTTCTCCTCGGGCCATCCCTTGTGTCGATTTTTGGCCGGTATTATCACTTCGTGTCCAGAGCACTTAATCTCGGTACCGACTTGTGTTAGAAAGTTCCATCCCAACACCAATGAATCCACTACCCCTGGTAGTATCAGCAGGTCGCTTGTTCCCGAACGCGATTTCTACCTCCAGTTGCTCATCGATTCCGCCACATTTTCCGTCTGCCAACGTAACTTGCCGTCTTATCCTTGTAATCTTTCCGAGGGCAGCCAGGTCGTCCGCCAGCTTTTTGCTTATAAAGCTTGCTGTTGCCGCGGTGTCGATTGTGGCCTTGTATGTGCCCCCACCAACCGTTACCGCTGCGGACAACTGCTGCTCCTCCTCGATCAGCTTTCCCGTTAGTTTGGAGAGGTAGCATCTTGCGACCCCCGCTCGCCTCTCTGCGGCTGAGATCGCTGGGCTTTTCCCGCCTGCTGGCAGCATTCCACAGTGGTTGCGCCCATAGGACAAAATTCAAAAAATCATAACAACAAAAATTTGCGAAAGTTACCAAATCGCCTCTAAAATGACCAAACTTCTTCATAACAAACAAGTTTTTTCTAGATATCTAACGGGACTTTCTAAAAATAGAATTGAAGCTGTGAATACGTGTTTTCACAACAAAAGCGAACTTCAAAGTGTTCAGTCAACTAATTACGCTGCCCAATTTAAATTATATAAAATGGATTTTGAAGTTAAATGTATTATTTTTAAGTTTCAATATTAATAAAAGCTAACTTGTGTTGTCGTTATTTTTAAATTAATTCTTTACTTTATTATATTTTTAGTATCTTTTGTATTCGTGTTTTCTATGTTTACTAAAAGTTTTAACTGTGATCCCCCAAGATGCCCCGATTCATTTTTTATTCAGTGTATTTGTCAATATCTTAAGGTATAAAAAAAGTTAAAGCTAGCTGCAGATACTTGCAGATGTGTGCATAATCAACCATAAACTAACACCGTCTCTATTTTTCTTCAAGGTCAAAGCACCTGTTTTGCATTGTAGTTGTGCTGTGTCGTTGTGTTCGTCCTTAGTGTTTTATGTTTTTTTTAGGTTCAAATTTTAATTTTTATAGCGTTACTTCTTTATTAATTCAATTTTGGTAGGTGACTCTTCTCATTGTGTCTTCACTCGCTTGTACGTATTCAATTATTGGTGTGCAGTAATCGACACTAATGCAGAAAAATTACGGAAGGCCATCGAACATGTGAACCGCAATATTGAAAACATTGGCTACGTGTCCGAGATGAGCGTGTTAACGAAATGTTTTGGTTACATTTGCAAAAAAATTGCTACGTTTTGGACACAATATAAACGCAAAAAGGCATCTATTCTTGAATTCCAATCTAATTGGCTAAACGAAAAGGAAACAATTTTAATGAAACGCACTCCAAGTAAGCCTCAAGAAATGATCGAAACTGCTAAGCGTGGACGTCCGAAAGTAGACTTTAGTGAGTCATCAAAAATAACTAAGAGACGAAGAATTGCATAGCTTTCAATAACTAATGAATCTGCAGCTTGTGACTTACGATCGTGCAACTTTCAATCAAATGCAATGTGTAGCAAAGCTAACATCGATGAAGTCCTGTCGCTTCTCATGGAGGCAAACTTGAGCAAGCATCAATATTTTCTTATTCGAAGCTATGTGAACTCAAAGACCTCCTTTGACCTTTTTCCAAGCTACGGTCAACTGTTAAAGGCTAAGAAATTAACCTATCCAGACAAAATAACTGTAAGTGAATCAAAAGCTGAAGTCGAGTTACTGAGCTTGGTTGACCATACTGCGAGGAGGATTGTAAAACTTCAGCATGATGTTCTTGAAAGCGTTGGAAGTAATTGCTCTGATAACCTTATTTTAATTGGAAAATGGGGATTTGACGGCAGCACTGGACATTCAGAATACAAACAGAAAGTCTGCAATAAGGATTTGAGAGATTCCAGTCATTTTGTGACATCATATGTGCCATTACAACTTAAAACCATGGAAAATGATACAAAAGATGAAAAAATAATTTGGAAGAATCCGCGACCTTCGTCTACACGATACTGCAGACCATTAAGATTGCAATTTGCAAAAGAAACTGCTCAATTAGCTGAATACGAAGAAAAGTATTTCAAAGCTAAGATTAAAGTGTTGAATGCCACGCCATGTGTCCGGTAAAGAAATTAGAATTAAACACAGCTTGCAGTTGACCATAGTTGATGGGAAAATCTGTAGTGCCCTAAGTCACACGTCATCTTCTAAGTGCTACATATGTGAGGCGAAGCCGGCAGAGATGAACGATTTGGAAAATTGTTTGAAAAAGAAGGTTAATGAATCACGCTTTGAGTTTGGATTGTCTCCATTACACTCCTATATTCGTTTTTTTGAATACTTTTTGCATGTATCGTACAGACTCGACCTGAAGAGCTGGAGAGTTAGTACTCCAGAAGGAAAACAAGTACTTTCGACAAGGAAATCCCAAATGCAGAATGATTTTCGCATACCAATGGGAATTATTGTGGATACACCTAGGAGTGGAGGAAGTGGCACGTCAAATGATGGCAATGCGGCCAGAGCGTTTTTTAAAAATCCGAAATTAGCAGCAGAAATAACGGGTATTAATGAAGATATTATAGTCCGGTGTTCAATATTGCTGCAGTGTTTGGGATCAGGCTACAAAATCAATGCGGCAAAATTTTGAGAATATGCACTTGATACTGCCAGAAAGCAGATTAGCTTGTATCCATGGTACTATCTTCCACCATCCGTACACAAAATTTTAGTTCATGCTCCAGATGTCATAAGTAATGCACTTGTGCCGATTGGAGAATTATCAGAAGAAGCTGCAGAGTCAAAAAATAAGGACATCAAAATGTTTAGAAAACAGCACACCAGGAAGACTTCTCGGATTGACACAAACACAGATTTGATGCACAGATTACTTCTGAGCTCAGATCCTTATGTTACTGGCCAAAGAAAGCTCCCACATTCAAAAAAGTCAGTTTTATCAGCATCAGTATTTGAACTACTCGATGACTTAAATTAAATATATCATGTTATCATTTATTTTTTAAAATTTTGTTTTCTTTTGCTATAATTTGTATTTTCGTTTATTATTATTGTTATGTTTTTTTTTTCATGTAATTTACACTTAATAAACAACTCCTCTTCCTCTTAAAATATTACTTAAATGTAATATTACTTAAATAAAAAAGTTTGAAACTGAAAATAGCAACGCGTTTGAAATTTTGTTCGATATTTTGTATGGTAGCTATAGGCTATAGTCGGGCGATATGTCCAATTTTTTTTTGCTATAATTAAAATATTTGTATAGAATTTTGGGGAAAATTTTGAAACGATATAACAACTAGAAGTATTTTTGGCCGCGGCTCCCATACAGGTCCAACCACTGTGCATTCGACGCTCCTTGTTGTACTTGGTGGCCTGCAAACAGTGTTTGCTGGCTGCATCTGTTGCTGTTGTGGTGGTGTCCATTGGCCTCCGCGTGGTGCTCCTGTTGCCTGCTGCCGTAGTACTCGGTTAAGTGGCGACCATTGGTCGTTTCCCCGTGTCTCCTGGGTTCCTGCCTCTTCGCATCTTCTGCATGTTACCTGCGCTGGCGATGCCGACCTGGTCTTTGAGAATTTGTTTTCCTGCGCGAACGCTTCCCGCTCCTTTTCGAGTTCTTTATACTCGTCTGCTAATATCATCAGCGTGTCCAGGTCCGACACTTTGAACGCCCTTAGGAAGATCCTTAGACTGGGGGTGCAGTTTTCCTTGATGATCCTTAGGGTCTCTTTCGCGAAATAAGTAAGTGGCCTCACCATCGTCTGCATGTCGATCATGTAGTCTTTGAACGACTCACTGAAGCCCTGCTTCCGTTGCCTGACCTGATCCGCCAGCCTGGTGAAGAAGTCTCTCGGCAGGAAGTATGTGTGAAAACTATCTATAAACTCCGCCCAGGTTTTCCATTGTTGTTGTTGCTTTCCCTTAAGCAATTCCGGCATTGCTCGGGGAATCATGTCTAACTCCAAGCCGTATATGTTGGCGGACCATTCCACCTGCTCCAGGAACTCTAAAGGTTTTTCCGCCCCGTCGAACCTGAGCGACCTTTCGCGGACCTGTTTGGCGATTCTTGCATAGTCTGACTGACTAGGTCTCGAGATCAGCGCTGTTATTTTCCTGTCTTGGCTTGACTCTCTCCTGCTTGCCTCTTTTTGTAAGTTGTCAACGCACAGGCTTGCCACTAGGTTGTCCCCTTCGGCATTCGTTAACGTGATGCTCGGGCAGGCTTTGTCGTGGTATGTAGCCTCCAACTCAGCCCAGATGTCGACGAGTTTTGGGTCATTATCCGTTTCTGAGTAATACTCGGATAATGCCTTTCTCATGTGTTCTAATCTGCCGTCTAGGGTGACATTAAGCCTCTGTGCGACATTGGCGAAGTCCTCCTTTTTAAGCCGGTAGATCCACTTCTTTCCCATTCTGTTTAAGTTGATTTCACTACTGGGACAATCACGTTGGGCGCCAGATGTAACGAACTGATTTTCGTGGTCTGCTCGCTACGAGATTCGTGCGGCTAGCTCAGTAGATTGTGTGTTCGTCCCACCAAATTTATAGAAACGTGACCGCCCAGTAGCTCAGTGAGAAAGCACAGAATTCACGGGTTCGTAGTGGGTTTATTCCGGGTATATTAGTACAAATATCTTGGTAGCTTGGTTGGCCTTGACTCGACAGTTGTGGCCTGCGGTACTTCCGACGGTCCTGTTTGTCTCGACGATCTCTCGCCTTGTTGACTCGGTGCTCAAGTCCTGTAGCTCCCTGAAGATCCTTGCGGCTCCCTGAAGATGTTCGTTCGCCGCTTGTCCCTGACGCATTGTCTCGGTGACTGCTTGTAACGACTCGGACTCGCGAGGGGGATCAGCCTTACGGGCTTAGGGAAGCGTCACCGTTCTCAGACTAGGGTGAACAGAGGCTGCGCTCTCCAGGATCACTCCTTTCGACGCACCGCCGCCTGTCCCTTGCTCTATCCCGGATGGTCCCACTGGGGTTTCTGCTCAGTCCGCGCGGACAGTCAAGGCGGAACGCCAGGAAGCTGCCTCGCGCTTTACTTAGCTTCCACGCCTAGTGTAAACGAACGTTCCACCCTAGCCTCACCCTTTTGCTTTTGGTCCGGGACGTTTCCGCGTGGCTCGCTCTGTGTTACGTGGTTGTCGTGATGTGGTGGCTGGCTTGCTGCTGACGCTATCTCGCGCACTGCTCCTGGCGGTGCTGGCTGCGCGGCTGGACGTAGCGTGGGTTTTGGTACTCGGGGTTCGGGCACGCCGCTCCGGGACCTCGCAAATCGAAACCGTAGGGCTCTCCTGGACAACTCCACTCGAGACTGTACCGATTGACCGCTCTCCCTTCTGGCTTGTTATACTTGGGGTTCGGGCGCGCCGCTCCGGGACCTCGCAAGTCGAAACCGTAGGGCTCTCCTGGACAATTCCACTCGAGACCGTACCGATCGATAGCTCTCCCTTCTGGCTCGTTATACTGTCTCCAGGCGTAACGCCAGGACTTTGTTGGTAGGGTTAATCGACCGCCTTGACCTAGCCGTGTGATGCCCTCTGGACCTCAGCTACCTGCGGCTCAATTCGGAGATTCCTTGTATAACAATCCCGAACGTCTCGACGTAGCAATCTCGCTCCTCGTAGGCTCCCACGGCGCTGTTTCTTCCGACGACTCGACTTGCTGTTGCTCCCTTGTAGATTATCTGGTTGTTTGATTGTACCTTTGGTATCTGATTGATCTTGACGGTTTGACTCCTCGTGATCGACTGATCCAGCTGCCAGCGCTGTGCGGCCCTATATAGGGCCTCCGGGAACCGTTATTTCCCTTTTGCGCACGGCCCGCTAGATCTCTCCACTCCGAGTCCAAAGTCCGTGACTCCTGGTTGACCCACTTGTCCTTCATTTACCGCTTCTAACCGATATTCTGCCCACTGCTGCCCCGCTGATTCCCGTGATGCTTGCGGCACGCCTGTGTGCCGCTCTACTGCCGAGATGTGGCGCTTCTTCTCCCGGTTCAAAGTTCACGGGAGAGTCCAAAGTACGGTGGAGTCCCGATATCCCCACATGGCACTCTTGTTCTGCCCGGTAAGTCTCCACTCTCTCCTTATCCGCTCCTTGGTCTCCAAGCTCTCTTGATATCCACCCTTGG
The DNA here is from genome assembly GCF_014743375.2 of Drosophila subpulchrella. Taxonomy (NCBI): domain Eukaryota; kingdom Metazoa; phylum Arthropoda; class Insecta; order Diptera; family Drosophilidae; genus Drosophila; species Drosophila subpulchrella. The sequence goes on from NW_023665645.1 coordinate 68,321, forward strand.
TCTCTAAACTCTCTTGATCTCCATCTTTGATCTCAAAACTCTCTCGATCTCCATCCTCTCCTCGCCGCTCCGTTACTACGCGAATTCGCCGCGTATCTGGTAAGAGGCCGGCCATCTGCTGCTGCTGCTGCTTATATTTGTGGGGAGTTAATCAACTCCTCACAGTGGTTTGAACATACGTACTATTTTTCCTAAATTCTCCAACCGTAATGTAGGCAACGCCTTTTATTTAAGTAAAAATCCGAGTCCGTCAGGCAAATATCAATTTTGCAGCACACGTCGTCAATATGTTTCCAAAGGTTGGATCCAAAGGTACCACCCCCTGTCTCTCTAATGGCTTCGACTTTCCAGAGATTCCAGAATGCCATAAAATGTTGACATGTCTTGAAGAAGTCATTTTTTCTCCTCGAATTGCCTTTATGCGCATTATATCGCTTGGATATAAAAGGCAATGCGAAATAATTCCAATGTCAGTACCTGATTGTGTAAGTGCGCTTCCCCGTACCTTTGATTAGACCCATGTAATCCAGGTTCACCTTAAAGGAATTTAAGAATTTTCCCATAATTTCATGACTGAAACTATTCAACCCGCCCGGGTCCTTGAAGGTGTGCGATACTTCGATAAAACTGAGCTCTATAGAAAGCACAACATATCTCTGAATGGTGATTGCCTTAATCAAATGGAAGATAGAAAAGAGATACCGTTTATTGCAGAACAGCTTCTTCGTCAACAATCTCATTTTCTATCAAATGACCAACAGGATACAGATTTAAGTCCAGAAGGGCATGTTACCCTATTGGAAAACGATATTTCTGGAATTCGGCGTATTGGTATAGCTCCTGAAGAAAGGCACACCCCAACTAGTTTAACCATTGACACGATGCAGAAGAACTTTTCTTCGAAATTTCTTGCGGCGAAATATTTAAGGGGAATACGACCTATGCAAAAAAGTCAGATCACAAATTCGGTTTTTTGACCGACGTTGCTCGATAGCACCCAAGGTTATATTAAATGCAGCTAATTGAAAAACAGTTACAAGAAAATTAGGTACTGTAACTGCTGCAAATGGGAGTAATAATTCATTCGTTCACATTCGTTCCAACAACTATGCCGTTTTAACATACCTTACCCTCCAATGCCGGCAACATTGCCTTATAATATTATAATAAAAAATATTTAAAAAAGTTATAGAGCTTTTAAAGTACGTTTCCAAACAAGAATCAGCCATTTTTAATAATTTTGAATATATCCTTACTTATCTTGCAATTTCTTATGAGGAATACAGATTCGCAATTCGGCCAAGCTTAAAAAGAGCCTCACGTATTTCTTAGTCGTCAATTTTAATTTTAAACGACAATGAAATCACATTTAGAAATACTTTTGAAAATATTAGACGCAACAAATAGCAATATGATGTGTTTGACGACATAGAATTAGAGAGAGCGCCGCCAGCGAAGAAGTCGCTTCCAATATGCTCGAAATCTCTCTACCCGTATAGATAATTTGGATGTAGCAGAAGAGGCTCGATCACGAAATACCGCTGCATGCTCGCAGAGAAGGCGTAGTGAAAGGATTCAAGTATCGAGCGCGACCGGGACGCTGCAGTGCACGCGACCGTCAGGTCGAAATCGGAAGAGGACGACGACAGCAGGTGCAAAATAGTGCTGATCACGCTACCTGAAAATTGGTAGAGTAAAATCAAGGACCTGAGGACCTAAATGGCAGAGGAGCGACTACTCTCGTATTGGCCGAGCTCAAAATTTTACTGCAAGAGCTGATCTGACCGATAAATAAGCTTCTTCGTCAACAACCTCATTATCTATTAAATGACCAAGAGGAGGCAGACTTAAGTCCAGGAGGTAATAAAAGCCTATTGGTATAGATCCTGGAGAAGGTTTCACTCCAACAAGCTTAACTCTCGACGACGACGCAGAAGAACTCTCCTCCCCAACAATTTCTTGCGACTAAATATTTATGGGTAACACGACCTATGCAAGAAAAAAGCCAGATCACAAATTGGTTTTTTCGATCGATGTTGCGATATATGTAGTACCCAAAGATTTATGAAATTTAGCGAAATCAAAATCCAATTTCTATTGTCCTACAAAAAACCAGATACTGTATGTGCTACAAGTATGAGGGATAAATTCTTCCTTCACAATCTTGTACAACATGATGACGGATTTCACATTCTAAAAGGTCTCAGTTCCGATCAAGCCCACTGGGAAGCAGAAAAAAGGTGATAGTCTATTTATAAACCTCTCGGCAGCAGCTAAATCTGCCACGGAAAACGATCTATTAATCAGATCTGATTCAGTAACATGCCCCCGGTACCTTGACAACAGATTCCGACAATTAAAGAAATTGTTCAAAAGCTCCGAGATATTTGGTAAGCTAAGACTAGTCCATCATTGTTGGCAGCACAGAGGATCGACGCACATCTTTGGAATGTATTGTTTTTCTGGTGGCGCAAACTAAAAGTAGAAGACGTTATTCGTTTTATTGATCGTTTCATTACGATCCTGAATTGCAAGACTTAATTCATGTTTAAAAAAGTTACAGGGCCTACAACACTGCTGTTAATATACCTTTACCTCCAAGGTAAGAAAACGAAGCCTATGTTGAAAACATAAATAAATATCTAAAAGGGTTATGTTGTGACAATTTAGAATTAGATGTTCTGGGGTTTTTTACACCAATTAGAATATAAGAACGATAAAAGGTGCACCTCATGGATGGTTTATTACTATGTGCAAGTAATACTTATTCAATTTTTCACTCCACAATGCTCAATGCTGACAATAGTATTAATTTGAAGTTAATATATTGTAAATTATTAAGCGCAACCAGCTGCTGCGATAACTGCTTCTGCTCGTTGCACAAAAAGAATCAAACGAGCTGTTCATCTTTCTCTCTCGTGACTCCCTTTACATAAAATTCGGGAAGTTGTAACAGAGTGGTGGATTTATGAAAGAATGAGAGTTGCATTTGCAGAAAGTTCTCTTAACTACAGCGAACGACCGAACATGCCGCCCCCAAATACTGAGTCCAGTACTTAAGCCAAATTTCTGCGCATTGCTGTAAAGAAATAAGTGTCATTACGATATGCAGATGTGGACAAAGTATGTACGTAATTAAAGTTTATTCAGTTGCCTTTGAAAAAGTGGTGTTTGTAGACACTCGCATGCGATTGCGTCGCGGCAATGGTAACGATGGTTACTGCGATGCCGGACCATAGGCGATGCTGTGCTGCGCTGAAGTTGAGCTAGCGTGGTTAGCTGCTAGTTGAGATAGTGTATTACGAGCCGTTTTCCCCGAGGTAGGAAGTAGAACCGCGGAGTTATGAGTTGCGTTGATAACTGATTTATGCTTCATTTGATACAATGTGCTAACTTCATTGGCGGGTCAGTGTGCCGGTGAGACGGTGAGTACTAAGACATATAATATGCTGATCAGCAATTCTCCTCTGCAGTGGGTGCTACTGAGCGCCTGCTACTGTTCTCAACTTGGTTACTGCTTCATTTGTTGGGTGCTGGTTATGTTGAGCACTCTTGGGTACGAACAAGTGGCTAACGGCAATGGACAGATTTTAGACGAAAACCGTTAAAATAAATTATAAATTCCGGATACCGTCTTAAGACTCGGATGAGATTATGAGCTCCTGGATGTAATTCGATAATGCGGCGGATTTGGCGTGAGGCGATCATCTTTAATAAAAACGATGTCGTGTAAACGCAAGTTTTCCTCCACCCGCTGCCATTTTGGACGAGCTTGTAAGTGTGAAAGCCAACGATGCCAAGAATTGTGCATTTAACGATTTATGCGAAGATGACGGATTGGGTAGCGCCATCATGGAATCGCCAATTAAGAAATAGGCCGAAATCAATACCGCTAAGTCCTCCATATCCGCACTCAAAGTGGGCGAGAGTTCAAACAAGCTTCGATTTGAATCAAAATAGTTGAGAGTTGTTCGTAGGTCATAAGCGTCCCTTTAAACGTGCGATGTAAGTGTGTTTTAACCGCTTTAACATTCGCCTTCCATAATCCACCAAAACTTGAACTGTGCACACAGCTGTGTGGGGAATTGAAATGCCAATGAATCTGCTGAGCGATTAGTTTTGAAATAACCGTTGCGATGACGTTTTGTCCAAAACTCTTCATGTTAAAGGTTTAGGGACTTATCTGCTCCAATGAAATTGCTACCGCAAACGCTGTAGATGTAGTTACAGTATCCACCTCTGCCAATAAAACGTTGTAGAGCCCACAAAAAATCCTGAGATGACAATCCGGTAACAGCTTCCAAATGGACTGGCTTAGTCGCCAAGCATATGAAAACTGAAATATACGCTTTGTATTTGTGGTGTCCACGAAACGTTGATGCTTTGATTTCTAGGACTCCGTTATAGTCCACGCCTGTGGCTTGAAAGGCTCGCTTTTGTGGGTTCACTCGATGTAGGGGAAGGTCTCCCATGAGCTGTATGCCTACCTTCGGCCTGTGCTTGAAGCAGTCAACACATTTGTGCAGAATCTTTTTAACTGACTGTTTTCCATTGAAAATTCAAAATGTTTGCCTTGTCACTGCCAGCGTAAGTGTTATACCGCCATGAAATGTGTTGAGATGAGCTGACTTCATTTGTTCAATCTAGATAAATGTGTTTTGGCCTTTATTTTTTGAGCCTCAATCGCAGTCTGCGGGGTTGGCTCCAGTGGGCACATGTCGCCATTGAGATGCGGAACTGGACGCCAAAATTCGTATCAAAACGATTCGCTACTAATGTTTTCCAGTATAAGGGATCGCCAGCAATCCAGTAGAGAACCAGAAAAAGGTCAAAAAGATCTGAGTTGGTTGATCTAATTGCTTGCATAGCCAGTCTTCCAGTTGTGCGGGAAGCACAGCTCCACATGGTTCCACTCTAGGAATTGTTAACGGCTTTGAGGGTGTGACTCGACTCATTGCAGTTATTTGTATGTTGGACTCAAATATAGGCACACGCAGCATATGCCGTAGAAGATCCTACACAAAAGATATGCAACTGCAAGGATGCGATGGTGCTAGGTAGATACTGTAGCCATCAGTGTCTCATCAGTATTCTCAGTGATTCAATTTTATGTAAATTGCTGCAGTATTCTTTCCACGTGTTCTGAATTACCGGCGGTACCGTTGCATCCCAAGCTAATCCTATTAGAGTGACATCAGCCTGTTGGATACGAATGCCCCAGACGTCTTTGAGAATAGCCCTGGCGATGATTATGCCTGTATTATGACTGAATCGATTTCAAAAGACTAGGAAGATTTGCTGCCCATTTCCGAAGATACATACCAACTGATTGAAGTGCACCAATGACATTATCTCGAACTTAAAGGGCTCCATTAATTGTCTCATGTCCATTTTGTAAATCATCCACATGGATTTCTTTTCGTAGAACATGTTATGGATATTGATCTTGTTCATCCTGAGCGATCTGACGCATGGTGCGAATGGCTCTGTACGGGGCTGATGCTGTTCCAAACGTCACAGTTGTTAAAGAAAAATCCTTTATAGCATTGTTTTTCCTTTGCCAAGCCATCCGTTGAAAGTGTGTATTCTGAATCACAGTGCTCTTGAAGCAGAAGCAGGGTTTTTGAAAATGGATGGAAGGTTTTTGAACGTAGAGTTTTCCTACATGAGCTCTAGTTTCAAAATTTGCAAACAGCGAAATCATACCTGATCCTATTTTAAAGTTAGACTGATTTAACCTGTGATAGATGCGTTATTATGAGTAATACATTGCTCATTTCGTCATTGGAGGTCCATAGGTTATATAACATCAAAAGTTTATTTAATTTTAGTTGATTTACTAATGAGAAAGACAGTTGGCTGTCGAGAAAAAACCAATAGCTTCTCTTGACAGTTGACAGTCGCGTATGCTTACTGCGTATGTGCTCAGGTCCCTATGGACGCAAGGCCTCACGGGTGTAACGAGCTATTTACATATCAGCATTGTTATAAGACTTCATAAAAACTGCAAGGCTCTAATGGACAATACGAAAACTTGTCTACACGATGAAAATAGACGTAAAGTCTGCGGACCTTGCGGTAAAAAAATTTTTTTCGGGAAAAGAAAGCCGAAAAGTATGAATCATTGATTAAGATGTTTATAAACAAAGATTACGATTTAAATAACGAGAAATTTCCCCTAAGCATATGCAGAACCTGCTATCTTACACTATTTGATGCAAGTAAGAATATTTTTACAAGACCTTTACCAGGTATGCCAGATTACATTTGTTTGGTTTTACCTAAAAATACTCGCACATCTACGGACAGTTGTAATTGTTATATATGCTTAACAGGTAGACATAAAGGTCATGAAAAAGTAGTAAAGGGTAGAGGTTGTAAACGAAACTTTGAATCTGAGATTGACACAACTAACGGTCTTTATGGATCCTCAAATATTGACAAACTTGCAAAGAAAAACACCCAAAAAAAGGAAAAAATTACCCTTCAAGTGTGTAAAAAATGCTTACAAGAAATCAGCAAAGGTAAGAAGCATTCATGTAACAATATGCAAGGTGTCTTGAAACTAATGGAAAACGTTCCCGAGAAAAAGCAAGAATACATTGCGTCTAGTATTATTAAAACAAAAATTCATTCTGAAGACAATGCAAGCGGGCGCATTAGGAATAAGCAAATTCAGTTGAGTACAAAGGGTTCGAAAATGAAAATTGTTGTCAATCCGAATGAAAAAAAAAACACTACGTTCAGCGAGGAGCGTTTGGATAATTTGCGAGTGAATCTTGGCTTATCTAGCAATAAAATGAAGAATATTGCTAACTTTCTAAGATCAAATGTTGGGAGAAAGTCAGTACCCGCTGATTACAGTAAGCACATGTCAGGGCAATCTAAAATTTTACAAAATATTTATAAAAAAGGTAAATACTCTTTTGATTGTGACGATAGAAAAAAAGAAGAAAGACCAGTAGTTTACACAGATGCAGAAGAACTTTTTGATGCAGTTGTTACAGAGAGAAAATTTCAGGGAAACGTTTGTGTTAAAGCAATGGCCGACGGGGGTGGGGGATTTTTCAAAATTTCTCTATCAATATTTCAAGAAAACTGTGATTACGATGATGATGATGATTCAACAATTCAGAATAGGAATCGAAGATGTCTGTATTTCGAAGGTGGTAGCGCAAGTAAGAAAGCGAAATTGATGAGCGTGAAACGAGTTGTGTTGCTATGCATTGTTCTTAAGATTAAGGAAACATATGAAAATGTTAAACTTTTGTTTGAAATCACTAAAATAAATAATATTCCCTTTAAGTTCGTTTCGGATTTCAAATTGTTGCTTATCATAAATGGCCAACAGACAGCATCTGCAATGTTTCCTTGCCCCTACTGTTTCATTTCACTCGACGACCTGAGAGAAAATAAGACTCCGACGCAGGAGGATGTAAGCAGTTCTCATTGTAGTTCGGATGCAAATAATTTAAAAACGAATGTCACGAGACTAAAAACTTTCGGAGATTTAAGAAATGATTTCGAACAGTTCGATCTTTCTGGTAGAAATAAGAAAAACAGCAAAGAGTTTCACAGTACTATCAACTCTCCTCTATTCACAGAAAGTGATGATACCACCGTGTTAGAAAAATGCGTTATTCCTGAATTACATGTGTTGATGGGTTTAGTAAATCATCTATTTTGGAAGGGTTTAGTACCCCTTTTGGGTAAAGAGAAAGCTTTGATCTGGCCGAAAAAGTTAAAACTTATTTCCAAAAACTACCACGGAGATTGTTTCGAAGGCAACGCATGTAGGAAACTTTTAAAAGAAGCTCACAAACTAAAAGATCCTGAGATATATGAAAAAGTCGGTTATTTGAAAATCATACCCTTTTTCAATGCTTTTGTGATAATGAATAAAGTTGTCGATTGCAGTTTCACATCTGGTAAAGTAGGACCAGAACTGGATATTCATTTAAATGAGCTTAACGAAGCTTTAGATGCTTTACATGAAATTGAAGACGTCTCTATAACATTGAAAATACATGTATTAAAAACTCACATTAAAGAATGTCTTCAGTTCATAGAACACAATAATGGACTAGGGTATTGGTCTGAGCAAAGTGGGGAGTCACTCCACCGCGAATTCTCTCAAACTTGGGAGAGGTATAAAATTAATACTATCGAAGACGAATTATACTTAGAGAGGCTTTTCAGAGCAGTTGTAGAATTTTCATCACTCAATGTATAATCGAAATTCCGATTCCAAAAAGGATTGTTATTCCTCAAATTTTTATATAATAATGACGTATTTATCTGTAGCACCAGACGTCATTTTATTTTATTTTTCATCATTTGAACATTTCTCGATAAACGAAAAACCACATTAAAAACAAAACGAAAACAAAATAAAAAAAACAAAATACAAAAAATATAATAAAAATCAAAAAATTACAAAAAAAAATATGGGTCCAGATTACCACTACGTCCACGCCGTTGGTCCCGGGTTACGCTGAAAGTGGTATATTCAAGTATTTAAATTTTTTCTGAAAAGATGTCTTATTAAACTAATTAATCCAACTCTAAATTAACTAAAACAATACAAAAGAAATATATAAAACACATTTAATCTGTATTTGAAATTATTATCTGTGCAGACTTATTTATAATCCACTTAGAGTATACATATGAAGATATATACACATGTATCTTTAAAATAGGATCAGGTATGATTTCGCTGTTTGAAAATTCTGAAACTAGAGCTCATGTAGGAAAACTCTACGTTCAAAAACCTTCCATCCATTTTCAAAAACCCTGCTTCTGCTTCAAGAGCACTGTGGAATGTCGGCCGCAAAAACGTATTGAAAAAATCGCCAGTTGAGAATGTCCCCAACAAGGTCGTTTTGTAAGGCTGGGCCAATACAGAGAATGTCGTTGAGCGATTTCCCATTTGATGTCTTGCATGAGGCACCGTACACAACTCGAAGTTTTATGGTGCTGCTGGAGGACAGAACTGCAAAATGTGGTAAGTTAAATGCAGTAACTGATTAAGCCTCCTTTGTCTGCCAGGCGATGCTGTTCTTCTGAGGTGATGGCTTCAGTTATTTGTCGCAGCTCGAAGTATTCCTGCATGACCTTTGAGTTAGACATATACGCCGCCGAGCCACGCCGCCGCCGCCGCCGATTCTTTGCTTTTTTGACGCGCCGCCGCCGAGTCACGTAAAAACCGGCGCGGCGGCGGCGGCGGCGGCGTTCGGCGTCATACAAATTTTTATTCATTTTATAAATAAAAAAGGTTATTATTAATACATCCTAAAAAAATTTTCGACAGTAATCGCTTTCAGTTATCGATTAAATGTCTCATCTCCCATCTCCTCCCATCTTAATAATGAAGACAATGAATTTCAATTTCAATCAATTTCAATGAATCTCAAAACTGTCAAGTCAAGAAAAGACAATGAATCTCAAAACTGTCAAATCAAGAAAAGACTGTTATTTTGTTTTAATTTTAGTTTAAGTTGTTATTTCTCTTTACTTACTTATTAATTATGAAGTCAATAATTTCAGTTTAATTTGTTATTTCGCTTAACTTACTTATTAATTATCAAGTCAAGAAAAGACTCTTATTTAGTTTTAGTTTAATTTGTTATTTCGCTTGACTCACTTATTGATAAAAGGAAAAAAAAATCAGTTTATTAAATGCTTACGCCGCCAGCCGCCGACAATTTCACCGACGGCGTACCCGCCACCGCCGGCGGTTCTTTCTAACGGCTACGCCGCCGCCGCTGGGTAATTCAGAACTCTACGCCGCCGCCGCTGCTGAAACCATCGGCGTAAACCTCTACTTTGAGTATTGTTCATAGAATTCTGGCTTATTCAGGAACTTTCGCTGCAAAAAATGAAGTCGATTTAGAGCTGTATGTTTTGACTTCACAATGGTTTGGGTAGGATCAAATAAGGTTTTGAATGGTAGGCGAACCATGTATTTTCCATTAGGTTGGCGTCCTTGAGGGCGTTTTAAATGTTCTTCGCACCATTGTTCTTCCGCAGTGTAGAGACGGTTGTACTTACTGCTTCCAATTCGAAGAATTTTTGAACTAGAGTGTCCAGATTGGAATGATGACATTGTATGGATATCGTGTGCGTCTGTGTTCGCGTGTTGCAAGCATTGGGCAATTGATTAATCGGAAGATCCTCTCCTGATTCCACTCATCGTAAATTGTGGATTGGTGTCCACGCCGAGGAGCACATCTATGCGATTGGTAAGCATAAAATATGGGTTTGCGAGTTTCAATCCAGTTAAATGAGGACACGTTGGTGGAGTTAGATTCGTCCTTGGTAAAGGAGAAGTCAAGGTACGAAAAACGAAAGCGTTTTCCACACAAATCTTGAATCCCGAATTAAAAGTTGAGCTTAAAGTGAATTCTGTGCGATATTTGCACCTGTTGGTAGAATTCCCTGCTTCCCCTGATATTTCTGCTGAAACTATACATTGGTGAAGCCCTAGCGCTTGGTCTACATTTTCCAAGGATGCCTTCTGAACCATGATCGATAAGGGCTCCGACCACAGCTGACTGACCTGTGGCACTATTATGAAGACAAACCAGCGCAGTTGCGAGAATCATCGTGTGAGGTGTTGATTGTGAGGCTGGTGCGCTGAGGAGCTGTGTGCTGTTGCTAGTAGAATTTAGATTAGTCACGTTTTCTGCGAGACATCACTAGCCTATACCTGAGTTGGGAAATGTAATAGAGTTTAATGGCGTTGTCCACATTGTAAACAGTTTTTGCTGCAATTACATTTTAAAAGAGAATGGGTAGGGCTGAGGTAATTGAGACAAACCTAAGTGCGGTCAACAATAAGTTTGCGAGCGAAAGAATCCTTTGCTAAAAAGTCAGGACAACGACGTAAGATGTGCTGGTATTGTAATGAGCGCAACGAACCCCTGAAGTATGGCAGCTACTGATCCTGTTGTGTGAGTTGTCTGAATGTTTGACGACGTTTCGTTGGAAGCCGTTGACTGCTTGTGTTTGCCGGGGTGATTGTTGAATCTTGCGACCTTCAATTATATCGATGCTGAAATGTCGGGTTTTGGGGATTGATTCCAACGTGGAAAAGGTTGGGATTTCCTTTGTACTTCCAAGACTGTGTTCCCACGCTTGGATAGTTTGCGATGGCAGCTTAGTTGTGAGATGATGCACAATCCAATGATCGCAAGTGGCAATTGCAATTTTGGGGCGTTTGAACTCATTGATGCACACGTTGGCAACGTTTAACATATGCCTGATTTCGGCTGAACTTTCTTTGGAAATTGATGCCAAATCATAGAGGATATTAATGTGATGCATGAATAATAATCGGGGACTATTATTAAGGGATGAGATCCCACGCGACGAGATAATTCGCTTCAGTCAAATTCATTTGAAGCACGTCTTGATATCGGTGCGCTGGGAGTGCTTGTTTCAGAAAATAGAATTTTTGCATGCTGGAAAGTGCACCATTATCGTGAATAAGGTGTTGAGAGACATCATGAAATGCTGGCCATTCTGTCAGCATGCCAGAATAACGAGGTACTGGTAATTTTGGTAGTTGAACTGCAGAGCCAGGCGCTTGTAGAATGGTAGTGTTGTGCATCTTTGTATTGGAAGGGCTAGGAGTAGCGTCGCTGAGTACTGTTGGAAACAGGGTATCGAAGGCGTCACCAATCTCGAAATAAATTGTTAAGTAAGACTATTCAAACCTTGCTTCTAGCTGGAAGTAAAATATTCATGCTTGGGTGGACAACCGTTCAATAAAAGAGTTTGATGATCGGTGTAAAATTCTTTTGATAATTCTATAAGTTTATTTTTACGATTTAGAAAATAGATTTTAGTTTTTCTAGATTTTATATGCTCTTTAAAGTTTTGATAAAGTTGTTTTACACGCTCAAAAATATCAGCCTGGAATATATGAAGGTTTGCTCATTGTCTTTCTCCTCTTAAATGTGTCTGCTTCGATTGAGAAATGTACTTAATACTTTGTCAACAAAACACACCATAACAACACTTACCCCTTTCAAATTGTGACGTAGCGAAATCGAGGCCAGGAAGTCCAAGTGCCGTCAATCCAGGTTTGAGGAAAAGGTATGAGGAATGTGAAGTGATAGATTTCGGCAGAGAAACAGCTTCTCTTCTCCCTCGTTTTCGGTCCAGCCTCTTGCTGTTGTCCCACGCTGATTTCGTCAAAGCGTTGACGCGGCAGCGCTGTCTCGTTCATGTGCTGCCGTTTGCTGGTTTTATGTATTTGCGAATAGAAAACTTATAACCATATGCCAGATTTCACAAGGTAAAGATCAAAACTTATTTTTATTAGAAAATAAATTATGAAGATCATTATTCCAGAAGGCGTGATTGGATGGTTCCCCTCATGGGCCACCAAGAAATGCTGTGACAAACTAGAATTGTCAAAGATGAGCAAAGATGCTCTGTTGTTTTTTCCACCAATCAGAAAAAAGGAACGATAAAAGGTGCACTTCATGGATGGTTTATAACTATGTACAATTAATACTAATTAAATTTTTCACTTCACAATGCTCAATGCTGACAATAGTATTAATTTGAAATTAATATATTTTAAAGTATTAAGCGCGAACAGCTGCTGCGATAGATAATTTTATCTGTTGGGGCCGGTGGGAAAAAATATTTTAAATTACTTAACCTTAATGTAGACCACGCACTTTTTTAAGTAAAAATCCGAGTCCGTCCGGCAAATATCAATTTTGCTGCACACGACGTCAATATGTTTCAAAAGGTGGGATCCAAAGGTACTACCCCCTGTCTCTCCGATGGCTTCGACTTGCCAGAGATATCAGAATGCCTTCAAAACTTGACATATCTTGAAGATGTCCTTATTTCTCCTCGAATTGCCTTAATGCGTATTATATCCCTTGGATATAAAAAACAATGCGGGAGAAGAGATGTAGTAAATTTTCCAATTTCAGTACCTGATGCTGAAAGTGCGTTTCCCTATACCTTTGATTCGAACCACGTGATCCAGGTTAACCTTAAAAGAATGTAAGAATTTTCCCATAAATTCATAACTGAAACTTTTCAACCCGCCCGTGTCCTCGAAGCTGGGCGATACTTCGTTAATACTGAGCTCTATAGAAAACACAACATATCTTTGAATCAAATGGAATATAAAGAAGTGATACCTTTTATTCAATAACAGTTTCTTCGTCAACAGTCTCATTTTATATGACCAACAGGAGACAGATTCAAATCCAGGAGGTCATGAAACACTATTGGAAAACTATATTTCTGGACTTCGCACCCCAACAAGATTAACCCTTGACGACGACGCAGAAGAACTCTTCTTCCCAACTTAGGGGAATACGACCTATGCAAAAAAAGGCAGATCACAAATTCCTTTTATCAACCGACGTTGCTCGATAGCACCCAAGGTACTGTATATGTACAAGTTTTATGAAATGCAGCTAATTTAAAATTCAATTTTTATTGTCCTACGAAAAAATAAGATACTGCTGGAAATGTGAGGAATAATTCATTCGTTGACAATTTTATACAACATGATGACTTATTTCACATCACACAGCCCACTGGAATATTTCCAGCCATGTTACAGGTGACCAAGGAACGGATCACCCCATGGCTATATGAAATATACTCGGCATGTCTAAGCACGGGCTATATCCCAATCCAATGGAGGACCTCTGGGATTGTCTTCCTCTCAAAAGCGGGAAAGTGCAGTCACGCAAGCCCAAAGGATTACAGGGATTACAAAACACAGGAAAAGCTGCAGGATCTACATATCAGGAACGATGTAGGAAGACTCATGTCACTCTACACCAAAGGTAAATCTGTAGAAACGGCACTACACTCGCTAGTAGTAACCGTTGGGAGAGCCCTACACATTAAGGAATATGTAGTAGTAGTAGTCAGTAGTCGTCATCTAGCTTTCTTTGCGTTCAGACGTGCTTAAAATTCTCGCAATGTTACTTCCCCGCTGTCCCGAGTGCAATACCGATGTTACATTGGCCCAGCTTCGCGCTTCGGATGCTGTTCGCTGTTCTTCTTTGTGCCGTCGCGCCCATCATACATTTTGCGTAGCCCTACCGGACGATGTGCTTAAACTCTTATTAAATCCAAACATACTGTGGCAATGTGATAGCTGTGTGGTTGCGAATGATTCGCATTCTAAAATTGATGAATTCGATGAAAATTGAAAGCCCAGGGCCATCATAATAAATTCTTGGAGGCATTCCCCCCTAAAGATGATGCGTTGAATCAGAATTTAAATGTAAATCCCAAACCTCGTCTACCGAGGCCTACCAACGTAGCTGCAGCTCCCCAGTCGTATGCGGCTGCTGCTGCTACGGCTTCCGCGGTCGTTGACCCTTCTAATCATGCTCTGGATATTGAGAGAGGAAATTTCATACAAGTTCGAAGTAAGAGGAGAAGGATCAATCTTGGTATCCCCGATCAGCTATACGACCTATGCAAAAAAAGGCAGATCACAAATTCCTTTTATCAACCGACGTTGCTCGATAGCACCCAAGGTACTGTATATGTACAAGTTTTATGAAATGCAGCTAATTTAAAATTCAATTTTTATTGTCCTACGAAAAAATAAGATACTGCTGGAAATGTGAGGAATAATTCATTCGTTGACAATTTTATACAACATGATGACTTATTTCACATCACACAGCCCACTGGGAAACAGAAAAAAAAGTGATAGCCATGTTAAGACAACTTGAATTTCCAAAATTTTGTATAACGCTCTCGGCAGCAACTCAATCTACCAAAGACGCGTTTAATTAATCAAATCTAATACAGAAACATGCACTCGGTACCTTAACTACAAGTTCCGACAATTTATGAAATTATTTAATAGTTCCTAAATATTTGGTGAGCTAAGACTACTCCATTACTTTTAAAGTCTGTTTCCGAACAAGAACGAGCCATTTTTAATAGTTTTAAATATTTCCTTGGCTGGCGAAAATCCTCCAGCCGAACCCTCCACGAGGGTGCCGGCTGTGAAATGGTCACTGCATTACCCCGAGTAGGGTAATGCAATGTCGCTTGTCCTGCCCGAGGTAGGGCAGTGTCTAGCTAAGGCGACTGGTTCAACCCCTTGAATCAGTGGTCATAGTTGGAGGTGCCTGGCGGTAGGCATTAAACGCAAGTGGGTGTTTCCCCGGAAAAAGGAAAACAGTATGGACGGCGAGGAGAAAGAAATCAGGGCTGGGATGTCAGCCCAAACGTCGATGGGAAGTACGACTGCTACCCGTCGATGGTAGCAGTGGTAGCAGTGGTAGCACGGGGAGGAACCATCCTCTCTGCGTGTCGCCAGCGGTCGAACCTCTGGGATGACGGGAGCAGGTCATCTCAGTGGAAATGCTACTGCCACGTCTCAGGCTAAGTTAATCCGCACGAGTGCTGTAGTCGAAGTAGATTTGGGCTCGGAGAGCGTGCTACACGAAGCCGAAACAAGTCATTCCAGCTTACCTGAACGAGGTTCCAACTACCCGCGTAGGGAAGGGCCAAAGAGTACAAGCGAGGGGATGAAGGCTAAGGCTCAATACAAGGAAGCTCTCAAGATCAGGAGCCGGCTCAAAAATAAAGCGAAAAGCTAGCCTGGGCAGAGCAAAGGATCGAGGAAGGAAGGCTGCACTTCGCAAGCAAACCCGCGACGGCGTCGACGGGCGGATTTTCGAACAAGGTGGAGGAGATGATTGCCAACAAAAGACAATGCTCACACGAGAGTGCCGCCAAGGACATTCCGGTGAGCAAGCGAAAACGCGGGTCCAAGGAGGCAGGCCCACCGCCACCGAAAGTAGCAAGAAGGCCCAACAAGAAGGCCAAGGTCAGTGATGTAGTCAACTGACACCTGATCGTGGCACTCAGGGAATTAATCACATCCATACCGAAGGCTAAAGTGCTCTTCCCCATCATAATCCAAGGGGATCGGGCGCTAAAGCTTCTTTAACGGCAGAATCCAGACTACCCAACGGCGAATTAGAAGATTCTGATGATGCGTCTTAAGAAGCTCCACCCCGACGACACAGGCGCACACATCCTGCAGGCAGGCGAGGTGGAGAAGGACCTAGGTCCGGAAGCCATCGTGGAAGCCGCCCAGCACCTTGCGCTAGACGACTCGGAGGAAGAAGAGGACGGTGACCTGGCTGTCATAGACAGCCCGTCGAACGGAGATGAGCCAGCCACCCAGGACACTGAGGGTGTTGCAGATCCATCAAACTACAATACATTCTACTCACCAACGGTAAGCAGGAACATTAGCGCCGTACTTGTGCGGAAGGGTATCCATGCCAACCTTATGCCTCATTACAGCTCTGATGACTTGACTACCGAGATGCTAGAAAGCGAGGAGCAGCGCCTCTTGGTAACCTCCTGCTACATGGCACACGGCAGACCTACACCGAGCTGAGCAGCTTGGTCTAATTCGACTCGAAGGATGACCAACTCCTCATTGGTGCAGATGCCAATGCACACCACAGCGTGTGGGAAAGCTAGACTTTATTCTATCTACCAACTTATATATGGCAAACGTGGGGAAAGGAACACACCTTCGTAGGTCCTACCTCGTCAAACGTGCTAGACTTAACGCTCGTAATGGAACAGAGTACCTTGGTCTCTGAAAGGAGAGTCCTAAAAATACCATCCTTCTCAGATTATAGGTATATTCAGTTCAGGTATGTTTTTAAAAGTACTCTAAGGGTAACTGTCTACAGAAGCCCCCGGAACACGAACTGGGAAAAGTTTACAAGGACATTTACCTGCCCAAGGAAATACTAGATGCGTATCACGCATCATGCCCGACATCAAGAACAAGGAAGAAGACCAACCCACCATAGTGAAATCGGGAACTGACACTCAAAAGAAATAACCTCCGAGAATTCTTCAAAATCGCACAAAAAGGCAGACAATGAGATTATCAACGGGGAATACAAAATCCTACTTTGGGACTACAAGAAGGAATCACGCAGGGCACAAAAAAGGCCGTGGAGAAACTTTTGCTCCAGCATCCGGAAAACAGCCAGACTCCGGAGGCTGCTTTCGAAGCAACCTACCATACAGTCAGCTAAAATGCGACGACGGACAGTGGACTGAGGGCAGTGAAGAGGCCCTAACAGCACTAATGCAATCGCACTTTCCAGGATGCACGGAGGTCCTAGACGCCAGCATAAGGACATAGCAAATGGCGAAGAGCGCCCCCCGAACGATCTAATAACGCCTAGGAAAATCAACTGGTCCATAGACTCCTTTGCGGGCTATAAAGCACCAGGACTAGTTGGAATATTTCCAGCCATGTTACAGGTGACCAAGGAACGGATCACCCCATGGCTATATGAAATATACTCGGCATGTCTAAGCACGGGCTATATCCCAATCCAATGGAGGACCTCTGGGATTGTCTTCCTCTCAAAAGCGGGAAAGTGCAGTCACGCAAGCCCAAAGGATTACAGGGATTACAAAACACAGGAAAAGCTGCAGGATCTACATATCAGGAACGATGTAGGAAGACTCATGTCACTCTACACCAAAGGTAAATCTGTAGAAACGGCACTACACTCGCTAGTAGTAACCGTTGGGAGAGCCCTACACATTAAGGAATATGTAGTAGTAGTAGTCAGTAGTCGTCATCTAGCTTTCTTTGCGTTCAGACGTGCTTAAAATTCTCGCAATGTTACTTCCCCGCTGTCCCGAGTGCAATACCGATGTTACATTGGCCCAGCTTCGCGCTTCGGATGCTGTTCGCTGTTCTTCTTTGTGCCGTCGCGCCCATCATACATTTTGCGTAGCCCTACCGGACGATGTGCTTAAACTCTTATTAAATCCAAACATACTGTGGCAATGTGATAGCTGTGTGGTTGCGAATGATTCGCATTCTAAAATTGATGAATTCGATGAAAATTGAAAGCCCAGGGCCATCATAATAAATTCTTGGAGGCATTCCCCCCTAAAGATGATGCGTTGAATCAGAATTTAAATGTAAATCCCAAACCTCGTCTACCGAGGCCTACCAACGTAGCTGCAGCTCCCCAGTCGTATGCGGCTGCTGCTGCTACGGCTTCCGCGGTCGTTGACCCTTCTAATCATGCTCTGGATATTGAGAGAGGAAATTTCATACAAGTTCGAAGTAAGAGGAGAAGGATCAATCTTGGTATCCCCGATCAGCTATACGATTCAGTCTTGAAAAACGATTTCTGGCCGAACTCAGTTAAGGTCAAAAGATTTATTCATAGAGAACGGGTCATTGTGGTAGGGGATGGAATCTTATCTAATTTGCCGGAGCCTGGACAAACTTCATCATCAAGTCAGCCATCAAAAAACCCCTAGTGTTCGACGCCACTGGCGTCGATACTTTTGCGGAACATCGTCTGCAAGCCTTTCCTCTCATTAACATCGGCAGCTGCTTGCCTTTCTTACTGCGCTCTTTTCATCTTCTGACTCTCTCCTAACGCACCATCGACAACATCAGCCGGAGCTTTTGTTGTCCACTTTGTGCGACATTCGCCGTCCGCCTGGCTCGAATATCGGCGCTCTCCTCGGAGTTGCGCCCTCATCATCTTGCCCCTATCTCCCGTTGCACCATCAACAACATCAGCTGGAGCTTTTGTTGTCCGCTGTGCGCGACATTCGCCGTCCGCCTGGCTCTAATATCGGCGCGCTCCTCGGAGTTGCGCTCTCATCATCTTGCACCTCTCTCCCGAAGTACCTAGAAAGTCGGCTGGATTCTTACTCTTCATCGCCTAATAGTTATGCGCTCTCCGTCTCTACCTTTCTGACGTTCGACTTTCTACAACAACTTTTATGGACACATTTGGCTAGATGGCGAGCCTCTCAGAGTGCTCTCTCTGAAGGTGCTTTCTGGAGATGCTCTCGCCATCAACAACAACAATGGACTGCGGCTGCTGTAGTACGTTCTCACTCATTATTACCAGGAGTGGGTTCACCTGCGGGCAGTTATATTTTGCTAATATTGACTGCCCACCTAATATTTGGAGCGCCGATCACCAGCCTATTCGGATCCGTACCACTACTTTACTGAAGGTTCTTACAAATAATTTTATTAATTATGATAAAATCCCAGCGAGGCCTCTTACGGATACGGATAATTTTAGTAATTATGATAGAATCCCCGTCCCTTACTGATTCGGGCCATGATGCTGGACCAATTATGGATAGCATGACCATAGATGACCGGATATGCGCTAACAATACAAATTTCAATATTTATTTTCAAAATATCGGTGGTATGCGTACGAAAGCTCAATCCCTTTTCCAGGCAACGTCTCATG
Source organism: Drosophila subpulchrella (assembly GCF_014743375.2). Lineage (NCBI taxonomy): Eukaryota > Metazoa > Arthropoda > Insecta > Diptera > Drosophilidae > Drosophila > Drosophila subpulchrella. Next base: position 87,625 of record NW_023665645.1, read on the forward strand.
GTGATCACGACGTCATCATTTCTGTTGAAACCTGGCTCAACATGGATTTCTTCGATAATGAATTCTTCGATACAAATCTTTATCATGTGTTCCGTAAGGATCGAGATTCCGTTAAAACACGATGCTCCAGAGGTGGCGGAGTTTTAATTGCTGTGCAGCGTGAGCTGCGTTGCATTGCTTTTCGTCTCCAGAACGAGGATTCTCTGCTCGGCCAACTCTGTGTAACTCTCGCTGGTCCTACGGAGACAATTTTCCTGACAGTATTATACATACCCCCAAGCAGCAGTTTTGATTTATATAAAGCGCATGTGGACAACATTGCCCACCTATACAAGGAGCTGGAAGATGGCCAATATATATGTGTTTTGGGCGACTTCAACCCAATGGTTCCCAGTAATTTGCATATTCCCCACGAAATCTTAGTCATCGATGAGCTTCTTAGTATTGGATTAGTCCAGATTAACCATGTATTTAATAACTTAAATAAGCTTCTAAATCTAATTTCTGTACACCCTGATTTATGCCTTACTTTATGTTTCAGCGATAATCCTCTAGCCGCGTGTGATGCTCATCACAAGCCCCTATTAATCTTAATTACTTGTTATTTTTTCTCACCAAATAATTCTCGCTTTCCTCTTACTTATTTCATTCTAGCAGTTTAGATTCTATACGTAGTGATATTTATAATATTAGATGGGCGGAGGTCCTCTCGCATGCGGATGTGAATACAACCTATGAAGTTTTTATATCGTTTCTCTCTACTATTGTAGGCAGACACGCTAAAACTAGAGTTCAAAGTTCTTATAGGCTACCATGGTACACACAAGGACTAAAAAATATAAAAGTCTCCGAAATAAATTCTATAAGCGCTACATAGAAAGCGGTGATGCTGCTGACTTTGATCGGTACAAACAACATAAGCATGAGTTTGAGTTCTTCAATAAATTCTTATACAGCCAATATATTGCTGATATAGAGTGTAAACCAACTACCAATCCTAAATCATTCTGGCACTTTGTCAATTCTAAACGCACAACCTCCTACTTTCCTCCCCATATGTCATATGAAAGTCTTTCAGCTTCTTCAGATATTGGGGTCGCTTATCTATTTGCTAAGTACTTTGCATCTAACTTTGAACCGAGCTCGCTGTGGAATGACGATGATTCACTCAGTGCCATTGCCACAATGCTAAATATTGGGTGCTTAGATTTTACTGATTTGGACTGCTATATGGCGGCTGAGAGTTTTAACTCAGGAAAATTAGACTGCGATGACCTTTTCCATTTATTTTGAAAAACTGTATAGGTGTTCTTTGTGAGCCTTTAAAAATGATCTTCAACAAGTCTCTTTCCACTGGCGTATTTGCGCTTAGATGGAAACTTGCCACAGTTTCTCCTGTATTCAAGTCAGGTTAGAAAAATATTGTTTCAAATTAAAGCCTAGTAATCACATCGACGAAAGCCGCGAGCTAACCATAGGAGTAAGCGAGAGGCAAACAGGCGGCTAAATCTTTTCGTCGGGTCTGTTTTTCAGCGCGGTACTCAGATGAGCTAAGGAAATACCAGAAAAAATACCTGATTTCTGGAGTGAATTTCGATGATCGCCGTTAGCCGCGGCCCAATAAATAAGAAATTTAATCTTTGGCGGTGTTCGTGCAGAAGCGGTGGGGAATTTAAAAATTTTAAATGGAAGGAAAACCCCAAAAACGGTTAAAGGAGGTCAGTGCAGATGAAAAGGACGCCTAATCCAAGCTGTTGCCCATTATTGTGGGACTTGACCGACAGGAAGCAATACCACAACAGGGGCAAATCCGCAGAATAGTTGAAGTGCTGGAGGAGATCCTCTAGAGAATCCCAGTGGGAAGGAACATGCCACACACACAGTTGGAGAAGCCATGGCCAGGATGCTGGGCGACTTCCTGCAGCATCAGCGGATCAACCCCGTTCCCAATCCGGCTCCCACTTCCTCAAGGTCCAATATGCCCATTGGGACTCGGAGCTGGACTGCGGTGACGCTGGAAAGATGGCGAAGCATTCGTGGGACGTTAAGGAAGCTTTAAGCTACAAATTTACGTAAATAAAAACAATCTTTTTTGCATCCACTCGTTTATCAGTCATCATCAAGTTGATGTAGTTTACACCGACTTCGCCAAAGCATTTGACAAAGACTCCCATAATGCTTAATTGGCCAAATTGCAGAAATTTGGATTTCATTCATCAATATTAAATTGGTATAAATCTTATTTAGATGGGCGGATTTATAGAGTAGAGTGCAATGGTGTTTTCTCAAACCCGTATGTGACAACTTCTGGCCTTCCTCAGGGAAGTGCATTGGGTCCGTTTCTATTCGTCATCTTCATTAATGATTTAAGCTATTGCATAACAAATTCTGAATTCCGGTTGTTTGCGGACGAATTCAATCTCCGATGGTGAACTTCTTCAAAATGACCTAGTAAAAGTGGGAAATTGGTGTTCTCGTAATAAGTTGGTACAGCAAACGATTAATTAATGTCCCCAGCTCGTACTCTATTAGTTCCCATATTCTTTCCTTAAGATATGAATCACTAGACCTAGGAGTTATGTTTGATACCAAATTTTCTTTCATTGATCACAAAAATTACATAATTTCTAAGGCATACGCTATGTATGGGTATGTAAAACGAAATTCCACGCAATTTAAAGATCCGTACACGAAACTAAGCCTATTTTCTTCGTTCATTAGGTCCAGATTGGAATATGCTTCGTTTGTCTGGAGTCCGACTGGTACTACACACATCAATCGTATTGAGCGTGTTCAAAAAAAATTCCTATCTTTTGCCCTTCTTTCTCTAAACTTTAATGACCCGGTTCCCTCTTACTCTGCGAAATGTCGTCTTGTGCACCTTTCTTCCCTACAAGATCGTAGAACATCTAGCGCACTAGTTTTTATTTGTGACCTGCTGTCCTCCAAAATAGACTGCCCTGCATTACTGAGTAGCATAGGCTTTTCCGTACCTGGTAGGTCTTTAAGGTCATTTGAACCTTTTTTTATTCCGGCATATAGAGCTAACTATGCTTTTAAAGAGCCTCTGTGTAGAGCCTTGTTCTACTGGAACAAACTTCCATCTCACATGCGGCTGGACCCATGCTCCCCCAGAGAATTAATTAAGAAAACCCTTTACAATTACCTTTCGTCCCTTAGTGTTTAGTTTAGTAATAGACAAGTAGCCTGTTAAGGTACCAACTGATGGCGAAATAAATAAAAAAATAAACATGCGCTTGGAGAATTCGTAGATATATCCGAAACATTCCACAATGTCAAAACGAATGCCTAGAAGCGACTAACTCGCACCCCGCAATAAGCCTCTGGATAAGAAACCAGCTTAGCTGCTGCGGGTACATTCACAGTGGGGCACTGCTTCCATGGTAAAGGGGGCACACAGAGGCACACCACGAGGTGGGGTCCTCTCGCCTCTCCTATGGAATTTGGTGGTCGATGACCTTATCAAGAGATTCGAGAGAAGAGCCCCAAAAATAACAGCCTATGCGGACGACATAGGCATAATTATTACGGGTGTCTGTCCATCGACCCTCAGCTCCATAATGGAATCAACACTCAGGGAGGTATTTGAGTGGGCGAAAAAAGTGGGACTTAGTATCAATGCGGACAAGACGGACCGCATTCTCTTTACTAAGAGATACAAGGTACCGAAATGCACCACCCCGAAAATTGGCGCAACCAGGCGTACACCGAAATTACAGGTCAAATACCTCAGACTGCAAGCTGGCATGGAGACCCAATGTAGTGGAAAGGGTTAAAAAGGCCATCGTGGCGCTATAGGCATCCAAGAACATGGGGCCTGTCACCTACTCTAATGCACTGGACCTACATCTCGGTGGTGCGTCCGACTCTGCTGTATGGAGACTTAGTGTGGTAGCAAGCCACTAAAAAGACGACCTACGCCGAAGATATGGCGGGAACTCAGCGGCAGGCACTAGTCTGCATAACCGGGGCGCTGAGGTCAGCCCCAACCAAAGCTCTAGAAACGATCCTTGGAATCGACCCCATAGATATACATGCTCAACTGACTGCAGGAAAGGCAGCACAACGTCTAGTTGCATCTGGTAACATGACGACGCAAGGTTTCGGGCATAATTTATTCGGCCGAAGCATGATCAACAAAATGGACTACATGATCCCCAGCACGTGCCCAGAGTTTAAAACAACCTCGCCTATGGGCCCAAACGACTGGAAAACGGGTCAGGACAAGATTCAACACCTCAACATATTCACAGACGGCTCCAAGATGGAAGGGAGAGTAGGAGGGGGCTTACTGTACGGACCCTGAAATAGGGCTCTCTTACAAGCTACCCAGCGACTGCAGCATATTCCAGGCAGAAGTCTTTTTCATAAGAAAAGCAGCAGAAGTGGTTCGAAATATAAACCGACCACATGATGTGGTCAACTTGTTCGTGGACAGCCAAGCGACGATAAGATCCGTGCAGTCGTCAACGATCAGTTCCAAAAATGTAACAGCGAGCAGGGAGGCACTAGATATTCCCAGCACGACAAAGTCAGTGCGGATCTACTGGGTTCCCAGCCACCAGGGCATCGATGGCAACGAGACAGCTGACGTTCTTGCAAAGGAGGGCATAGAGCTGACGAACGACAGAACGAAGAACGTGCCTATCTCCCTCCGAACGCTACAAAGTGCCCTAGAGAAACAGGTGGGCATGCAAGCAAAAAGCAGGTGGAGGAATAAAAAGACTTGCCGAATCTCAAGAACTATGTGCAAAGAGCGCAACGATAAACTCAGCCACTATGTACTGCATCTACCACAGAAAGACTGCAGACTCTTAGTGGGAATCCTCACAGGCCACTGTCTGGCAGCATCACACGCAACCACACTCGGAATACTCAACAGCCGCACCTGCACGAAATGCGATGAATCGGGGGCTATGGAAACCCTGGAACATCTCATCTGCAATTGCCCGGCACTCTCACGAGCAAGAAGAAGATATCTCGGTGCCCCAGTACTGGCATCACTATGAGACGCCTCCAGCAGGAAACCAGGCGAACTTCTTGCCTTCGCCAAAAACACCTCGATACTTGTTGACATAAAAACTTCTTAACTCATCACAAGGTTCATACAAATCAACCGGACAACTAAGGGTCATATTGGCCTATGCGTGGCCCCGTGAGGGCCGTTCGGGTTAACCTAACCTTACCTAATAATTCCTCACATATCCTTAAATTTCGTATGAGGAGTACAAATATCTTAGGCTTACATAGAGCTAACATGATTATTCAATTCATTTCAGATGCTTCCTGATAGGATACTTGATAGATACGATAGAGACTTGAACAATTAGACTCTTAATGTCTTGCAGAATTTGCTGCTTGGTACCAATTCTTCAACTTAAATGCACGGTCAGAACAGTCAAATGAAGAACACGACGAACAATTCGACTGTTCAGTCCCACGTTACCTGGTTCATCCATACAGCTGATGGCCCTGTCAACTGAATACGAAGGTTAAGACATCTGGCAACTCTACAGAACTTGGTAAAAAAAAAAGAACACGAGCATCAGCGACAGAAACAACATCGTCACCTTTTTCTTTTCTGTTCATTGCGACCACCTTTGTATAAAATATAATTAATGAACAATCGTGAAGTGTAAACATTATAAGCTAATGAATTAAAGGTTGAATTATTTTATTTGAACTTCAGTCGTTTAACTACTTCCAAGAGCCCCTCTTAACACAGCAGCCGGGTATATCATTTTCGGCACGGCCTAAAAACTGAACATGGTGGCCCATGAGGGCAATCTTGCTTGAAGTTATACAAAAGTTTCAGTTTAATCTTTCAATTGTTAGATATAAAGCATATCACTCGTCACTCTATCTAACACAAATTGCGATCGTCCCCGTTTGTGTCCCAACACGTGCTCTCACAGAGCAAAGTCATCAATACCAATACCACACACCACACACACGCGTATTTCAAGAAGGTCCGTTATAATTTCGCAACCAAGACGAAAATGTTATTCAAAGCGGAATCGGAAAACAGTACAGCCGGCACTCACATTATATTCAACGTTACGTACGTTCGGGCGTAAGCAGAAGGGAAAAGATCAAGATTTGATTTAACAAGTTGAGCTACGTTAGGCTTAAAATAAATTGGTAACAAATTCACATAATTTGTCTGACCACGAAGCTGATGATCTGGCCTTAGAGGGTTTTGTTACACTTCTAAAGGACCGTCTTCTAAGTCTAACACGTCTGCAGCAGAATTACAAGAACGATTCCGCGTCTCGAAATACCGAAAGCTATTATATGAAGCGCGTGCAGCAAATCGAGAGTTAAAACTCGGCTTTTGAGACCTCCCATCAAGTAATCATCTGCACAGACACAGACGCCAAAATGGACTATCACGCCAAGAAGATCGCCGTCAGTTTTTAGGATTTTTACATGGAGACCTACTGTTTTGTAGCTGAAGACCAAAGAATAAAGTTCCCGGTGATGCCGTACTCAGCCTTTCCACCACCCACCGTTTCGACGTTTGCCGACGCACGTGTCCACACTCGTGTCACTGGCTCGCTCATTGTTTGACTGTAAAATAACCGAAAGGAACGCACTCCGCCTGAACATCATCTCGGGAGTCAAACCCACATTCCCTAGTACAAGGATCTCGAACAGCTTCTCAACAACAGTTTAATCATCCGAGTCGCCATTGAAAATAGAAACTGTTCGGGCACAAGCAAATCTTGATCATCACAACCAGACACTACAAAACGTATCTCGGTTCATAATACCCACGCCCAACCAAGACCCCCTGTGCTTCGTTGCCCGCACTGAAATGGTAATTGTATTCTTCGTCGATGTCAGCGGTTTCTAAGCTTGGATTGCTACCAACATAAGGAGATCGTGAGTAAGTCAATCCTATGCCTCAACTGCTTGAGCAAATCGCACATGCTTGCCCGCTGTTCAAGTGTAAAGAAATGCTACCACTGTGGACACCGTCACCATTCTCTTCTTCATCCGGCTGCGGCGCCAAGCATCATTCAAGCACCCCAACCTTACTCTCTGACTGTATCATCCAGGCAACCACATATCGCCTCGATTATTAATAACGACACCTCACCAGTTAGCCCCCTTTCTAACCCAAACCTACAATGTTATTCTACCACAGCCTCCCATGCAACGCGACAGAATATCTTCTAAGCTACCGCACGGATTATTGTCTGCCACTACCAGAGCGGCGCTCAAGCATCAATAGGGGTCGGTCAATCCACGATGCAGAATCCGCGCTTCGGATGCCGGTGTCGGCCAAATTACTGGTCAGCGGTGCAACTTTACGGCAAGATGCTGCATCCGAACGTCGCTAAGCCCAACGTTCAATCTAAATGTCGACTCTGCTTACGTTTTAAGCTCGCTAACCTCACATCTACCAAGCTAATCGTTTTCGCCTCAAAATTGGAAACACATCAACGGAATCTAGCTCTCGTATCCTCAATACTATCGCTCAAAGCGCATGGATCTCATCATCGGAGCCGACCTCATGGCGGGTCTAATCCTTCCGGGAACCCAAATCGGGACTCCAGACGAACTCATTGCAAAAATTCTCACCTAGGTTGGATTATACTTGGCAAATTCCAGGATTCAATCCACAAATTCGCTGTCATCCAACCGCCCTAGATACGGAATCGCTGTTAAAAAATTTCTGCGAAATAGAATCTGTCCCAAGCCAATCACTTCACTTTGACGAAGAGCGGTGGTGTGAGTCCTTCTTTCAGAAAACGCACACACGTCAACCAAACGGTAGTTTTATGGTAAGACTACCTTCAAATGGCATTTCGATCCCACAAGGACCCTAGGGAAAACGCATCAAGTCGCATTAAACAGGTTTCTTCAATTAGAGCGGCGTTATCAACGGGATCCGGACAAATGAATTCGATATAAAAAGGGAATAGAAGCAGTCTCTAGTGAGAGATCATTACAGTCATTACCTCCACAAAATCCTGTCGAGTCGAATCCTGCGTTCTTCCTCATCACGCTGTCTATAAAAAAGACAGTCTCACCACCAAACAGCGCATTGTATTTGACGCATCGGAGAGGACCTCAAACGGTCGATCTCTAAACGATGTATTGTCCGTAGGACCCACTCTATAAAATGATCTCCCTGCAGTGTTTCTGAATTGGAGACAGTACTGACATGTTTTCACCGCCGACATCCAGCGCATGTACCGTTGCATCGACGTACATCCGGACGACATGCAGTACCAGCGGATTTTATGGCGGGCAGCGGATGGAAACATCAAAGTATATTGTCTGTCAACTGTAACTTTCGGTACCGCTTCTGCACCATTCACCGCCATCAGAGTCGTTCGTCAACTTGCAGAAGATGAACGCGAAAATTATCCACTGGCGGAAGAGGTCTTAAAGCACGAAATCTACGTCGACGATATTCTTTTTGGTAAACACACTATCTCAGCATCACAAAACAAGAGCTTAAAAATCCAGAACGCTCTAAAATCCGCAAATATGGAGTTGAGAAAATGATCTAGCAACGACATAGCGCTCCTAGACCGCATTCCTTCATCAAACAGATGCAATCAAACTTCACGAAGCTGGGACAGCTCTGATACAGTCAAAACCTTAGGCATGCATTGGTTACCTAACCAAGACTGTTTCACCTACAAATTGCAAGCGAGCAATCGCACGGGTTCAACTAAAAGAGAAATTCTTTCGAGCATCGCCAGACTTTTCAACCCCTTAGGATTATTCGCTCCTATTCTCGTTTTATCAAAATTAATTCTAAATCAGGGGTCGGGAGCGGCCTATCTAGTGAGCATAGGGAAGTGTCCTGCCCATCCTCTGCTCCCTCACGTATAACGTAGATGTTCGTATGACTTCGGCATGGGTCTTCGGGTCTTTTTTCTATCAGCTTCGGCGCGCTTTTTTGTTGCTGCGGCAAAGATTCTCAGTGCAAAACAGAGAAACGTCAGGCCTCAGCGCGCTGCGCTCCAAATTCGTGTTTTTTATACTCACACAAATGCAAGGCAAACTTGTGATGGTATGTGTGTGCTGACCACTGTTCTAAAGGAAGTCACAATGGCACACCTACATTCCGAAATCAAACACAAGCACTTCTTACGATGGGAAGTCCCGGTGACCAGTTCTATCGCTAGCTAATGGAATCTGGAGGACATCAGCAAAATCCGAATACCTCTCAGCTCTCGGTATACGCCAGCCTTTAGCCATGATATCCAGTTGCACGCTTTCTGCGACGGGTCCACTCACGCATACGCAGCGGCGGTTTACATACGCATACCCCAACGGGATTCATTATTTTGCACCACTCTTATCACTGCAAAATCCAAAATTTCTCCAACGAAACCTCTCACGATCCCGGGGACCGAATTGTGCGGCGCTGTACTGGCAACTTAACTAACTAAGTGGGTAGTAGCATCCAATCGTTGGAAAAACGCTACAAATCGCCGTGACATACTGGACGGATGCCACTATCGTTCTCCACTGGATCAATGGAGATCTCACTCGACGGAAAACGTATGTCGGCAATCGTGTTGCCTACATTTTGGACTACAACGATCCAAGCCAATGGAAACATGTTCCCATGGCAGATAATCCAGCAGACAGTGCTACGAGAGGACTATCGCCTTCAGAAATCTCCACCTTTAATCTCTGGTGGCACGGATCATCATGGTTGAGTCAACACTCCAGTGGCCGGACACAAAAGTACCGAATATAAAGTTTGATGAGCAGTCCCTAGAAGCAACATCTATACTGATCCATTCGCACCCTACCCATGTAGACATTAATATCATTGAGGGGTTTTCGACTTACACCAAACTCGTTTGAGTCATGGCATATATACTGCGCTCTTGTCACAACGCTCAATCAAAGAAAAGCAGATCTTAAAATCTGCTGTCGCCGGAAGAACTGAACAATGCACTTCGCTGCGTCGTGAAAATAGTACCAGCCAAAACCTTTCAATCCGACATCCACGCGATCCTCGCAGAAAATCATCTGCCTCCTAGGAACATCCTAAGGAATCTCACTCCCTTCGCGGTCGTCTCAAACATTCCAACCTTTTTGTCGATCGCCAGCATCCAATCATCATACCGCAGTGTCATTTCTTTACAGACCTGGTAATTCAGAAATGAAATTAATCTACCCTGCATGGCGGCGCTCATCTTGCTCTGGCCCAAGTACTCTGGGACAAGTACCTACCTAGGTAAAAGGCAAAATGTTGATAGAGGAGATATTGGTGAAATTCCACTTATAAAACTTTCCTCGATGGTATCTGACGAAATCATGTGTTCACTTACCCAGTCTCAAAACTTTAAGCAACGCCAGTACTTCGCCCACGTTATGCATATTGTATCAAACCACACGATTCCGTCATCCTACAGAACAATAACTTTATTATCGTGTCTGTTTAAGTTGCTCGAAAAATGCCTTCTAACACGCATAATAGCATATTTAGGAGCACACAATGCTATCCCGGCTCATAAATTGGGCTAACAGAATAACATCAGAAATACGCGCAATATTCCTCGATGTATCTCAAGCTTTCGATCGTGTAATGATCGAAGGCCTTGCATAAAATTAAAACACATTTTTACGATCGCTAACGATACTGCAGTCATAAGTCGCTCGAGCTGGTTGCTATCTGACTGGCGTATAAAGATAAATGAACAAAAATGTGAACACATAACGCCCACTCTCAACAGATAAACATGACCTCCACTATCATTGAATAGTACACAGATTCCCGCAGTCTACGACGGAACGTATCACGGCGTCCACCTCGACAGACGACTTACCTGAAAAAGACACATCGACAGCAAGAATCTACGTCTAAAACTAAAAGCCAGCTGCTTCCACTGGTTCTTAAAGGCTCGTTCGCTACTACTGGGGCACCATGGTATATTCGCAACCAAAACATCCACTGGGACCTCGGCATTATTGCTGTAAAGCATGAAATAGGCAAACAAACAGCGTCCTACAATGAAAAACTCACTGTGCACCCAAATCGCCTCGCAAGAGGCTTGACTCGGGTAAGGTTATTACTATAGGATTTGTTACACTTATTGTTAGTACGCTACCGACGGAGGAACATTAACGAACTACATTCTATACATGCTGTGAGGAACGTGGTTTCCATCTCGGGTAAGTGGTTTGAACATACGGACCATTTATTCTAAATTCTCCAACCGTAATGTAGGCAACGCCTTTTATTTAAGTAAAAATCCGAGTCCGTCTGGCAAATATCAATTTTGCAGCACACGTCGTCAAGATGTTTCCACAGGTTGGATCCGAAGGTACCACTCCCTGTCTCTCTGATGGCTTCGACTTTCCAGAGATTCCAGAATGCCATAAAATGTTGACATGTCTTGAAGAAGTCATTTTTTCTCCTCGAATTGCCTTTATGCGCATTATATCCCTTGGATATAAAAGGCAATGCGAAATAATTCCAATGTCAGTACCTGATTGTGTAAGTGCGCTTCCCCGTACCTTTGATTAGACCCATGTAATCCAGGTTCACCTTAAAGGAATTTAAGAATTTTCCCATAATATCATGACTGAAACTATTCAACCCGCCCGGGTCCTTGAAGGTGTGCGATACTTCGATAAAACTGAGCTCTATAGAAAGCACAACATATGTCTGAATGGTGATTGCCTTAATCAAATGGAAGATAGAAAAGAGATACCGTTTATTGCAGAACAGCTTCTTCGTCAACAATCTCATTTTCTATCAAATGACCAACAGGATACAGATTTAAGTCCAGAAGGGCATGTTACCCTATTGGAAAACGATAATTCTGGAATTCGGCGTATTGGTATAGCTCCTGAAGAAAGTCACACCCCAACTAGTTTAACCCTTGACGACGATGCAGAAGAACTCTTTTTGGAAATTTCTTGCGGCGAAATATTTAAGGGGAATACCACCTATGCAAAAAAGCCAGATCACAAATTCGGTTTTTGACCGACGTTCCTCGATAGCACCCAAAGTTATCTGAAATGCAGCTAATTCAAAAACCCCTACAAGAAAATCAGGTAGTGTAACTGTTGCAAATGGGAGGAATATTTCGTTCGTTGACAATCTTGTACAACATGATGTCGTATTTCACATTCTAAAAGGTCTCCGTTCCGCTCCAGCCCACTAGAAAACATAAAAAAAGTGATAGCCATGATAACACAATTTGGAGTGCCTAGAACGCTCAATTAATCAGATCTGATCCAGTAACATGCTCCCGGCACTTTGACTACAGGTTTCGACAATTACTGAAATTGTTTAAAAGCTCCGAGATATTTGGTGAGCTAAGACTAGTCCATTATTTTTGGTTAAAGAGCTTTTAAAGTCCGTTTCCAAATGAGAATCAGCCATTTTAAATAGTTTTAAAAATATCCTTACTTTTCTTTAAATTTCGTATGAGTAGTAAAAATTCGCAATATGGTCAAGCCTTAAAAAGCAAAACGTAATTCTTCGTCGTCAATTTTTTGATAGATTGCTGAATGCTTATTGTTAAAATATTTTAGGCTTACATAAAGCTAATATGTATATTCAATTTACCTCAGGTGCTTCCAGGAAACTCAACAGATACTTTTAAGGGAAATTTACTTGATAGATACGTGCTGAGACTTCAACAATTTCATGCAGAATTTGTGGCTTGGTACAAAGTCTTCAAGTTAAATGCACTATCAGAACAGTCAAATGAAGAACACGACGAACAAATTGACTTTGAGCCAGATGGAAAAAATACCATCGCAAACAAAGTTACCAATTGCTAGATGGGACTGGTAGTGACAAAAAAAAAAGGCACGCCCTAATTCCTAGATGGATTTGATTTAGCTTGAACTCTTCTCCGTGGAGAAGTGAAGAGAAGGAACTGATTTTAAACGACAATGAAATCACATTTAGAAATAATTTTGAATAAATTAAACGCAACAAAGAGCATTATGATGTGGTTGACGACATGGAACTAATTCCATGAGAGAGTTCTTAATGATTTGCAAAATGTTGATAGAGGAGATGGTGGTGAAATTCCACTTATAGGACTTCCTTCGATGGTATCTGACGATAACCTTTGCTCGCTTACCCAGTCTCTAAACTTTAAGCCAGTATTACGCCCTCGTCATTCGTATTGTATGAGACCACAAAATTCCGTCATCCTACAGACCAATAAGTTTATTATCGTGCCTGTTTAAGTTGCTCGAAAAATGCCTTCTGACATGTATAATACCATATTTAGGAGCACACAACATTGTGTGATGACAATCCCGGCTCATAAATTTGGCTTCCGTCAAAAACATGGAACAATCGAACAAGTTAAGTTAAGTTAAGTTAAGTTTGAGTATCGGGAGTAATGCAGAGCAATATTCCTCGATGTATCTCGAGCTTTCGATCGAGTATGGCACGATGGCCACATGCATAAAATTAACAACACACTTGCCTTATTACACTAACAAGCTACTTGAGTCGTATCTTTACAACAGAGTCTTCGCAGTAAGGTGCAACACAACAACATCCGACGACTACATTATTGAAGCGGGTGTCCCTCAAGAAAGCGCACTAGGGCCTACTCTGATCGTCCTATACACAGCGGATATTCCAACGAAAGAGCCGCGAGCAACATCTACGGTCGCTAACGACACTGCAGTCCTAAGTCGCTTGAGCTGCCCAGGCCGAGCAAAAACACAGGTAACCAATCAACTCATCGTAGTTCAGAGGTGGCTATCTGACTGGCGTATTAAAATAAATGAAAAAAATGTAAACTCTTAACGATTACTCTCAACAGGTAGTACGCAGATTTCCATAGTCAACGAAGTAACGTATCTCGACGTCCACCTCGACAGACGACTAACCTGGAGAAGACACATCGACTGCTAGAAACTACATCTAAAAGTAAAAGCCAGCAGCTTCTACTGGATCTTAAAAGCTCGTTCGCTATCACTGGGGCACCATGGTATATTCGCAACCAAAACATCCACAGGGACCTTGGCATGAAACAAGCAATAGGCGGATGAAATAGGCAAACAAACAGCGTCCTAAAATGAAAAACTTTCTGTGCACCCAAGTCGTCCCGAAAGAAAATTGACTCGGGATTCCAGCATATCCCACTACAACGCAACGACCTCCCAACCCAGCAATAATTTTCAGGGCCCCTTAACTCAATACCAGTCATTAGACTGGTAGTTAGGTTATTACTATAGGATTTGATACACTTATTGTTAGTATCCAAAGGGAGAAGATTCAAAAGATAAATAGCAAAGCATTGAAAAAAAAAACTTCAGGAGCAACCAATACAGGAAATGGCGAGCGACTAATCACGTATGGGGCGAGTTAAAAAAATCTACAGGCTGAATCTTCAATGCAGTCACAGCGGAATATTATTACAAGAGCGGAATTTACGGAGGATGAACGACTGGACGACCGGGAACGCTGGAGACGGAGGAATTGTTAGATGTTCATTGGAACCCGCTTAGCAACATCTAATAAGAAAAATCGGTTTTAAGTAAAAGAATGGTTTTTGATGGAATACTTCAGAATAATATCTTCTAATATAGCTTTAGCGACAGTGTTTGCACTTTTATTTGCGATTGGAATGGCAACTAAATATTTTATTAAGTCACATATATATAAGTGTTACTGAATATTCGTTACCATTTTCTGATTTTGAATAGTGTCCACTATCACTCTGTCGAAAGCATTGATGGGAATGTCTTTTATTGTTAGTGGAGTCTTTGTATTTTTTTTAATTTTGACATCTTTGACATTTTCCACCAATTTTCCGATCGTTCCTATGGCAGCTATATGATATAGTCGTCCGATTTTGATCAAATTAAATTCGAAATTAAGAACTAATTAATAAATGTTATTTCCAAGCGTAGGAGATTAAATGCTAAAAAACACCGAAGCTATAATTTGTTTCATACTGTTTTTCCACCAATTTTCCGATCGTTCCTATGGCAGCTGTATGATATAGTCGTCCGATTTTGATAAAATTTGACTCGAAACTCGGGAGTCCCTGCTGTCCATTTCCAAAGGGTGCCTAATTCATTGATTCCTCTTTTTGCCCTACTTGGTAAAATTTGTGAGAGAAGCATTTTAATAACATCAAAGTCATAGGAAAATTCCAACAATAAATTCTGATTACTGTTGTTTATGTGTGTTGATTCGAGTTTGATTTGTCTTTATATACCTAAACTTAAATTAGTTATATGAAATAGGTCAGCGTATGAATCATAAATAAGAATATCTTTTGTATTCTTGTAGAGGAAAAAATCATGGTTCTTGTAATCTATTATTTCGGAATTGGTGACCGCTACTATCAATAATACATATATTATTGAATTCATTTTCGGTAATTTAAGACAAACTGTGTTTAAGATTTGATGTTATCTTTATGAATCGTACGATTTCTATTACGAAATATAAATTAATACCGAATCTTTGTGCGAAGGATTTAAATTGTGTTGATGAAAAACTAGGCTCGTTATCCATCATTAAAGTTTTAGCAAGTGGAAAATGTTGCAATATTTCTAAAACGTTGATATCTATGTTGAGTTTATTTCGAATCTCCTTTACAACTAAGTATTTTGAATATGAATCAATACAAGTAATGAACATTAAGTTCTGAGCGTAAAAAATGTCGATATGCAGATTTTCTCCTTATTAATTTGGGATGGGTGCTTGACCAATAGGAATTGGTACAGGGTGTCTATTATATTTGTTATTATAAAAAATTGGACAATAGTATAGTCTGTTAATTTGTTTGTAATTTTCGTCCAGTCCCCTGTGTGCTCTACAATGAGTTTCTTCGATTATTAATGCTCTGTCTTCAGGGTTTTCTACATCATGAACGAATATTTTTGTATATAGGAATTTATTCGTGAAATTTTCTTTAAGTGGATTTTTAAATTTGTATAAGTCTTCTAAAGTACAGTAAACACCTATTGTTATGTGTTAGGAGGGATATATTCTCTCAAGATTGATACCAAATTTTCCCGGGTATCGAATTCTATTATATGTCTGGTATTTCCGAATATATTGACCATCTCATGTATTGTATGCCTTCCCGTTGCTATTAGGAATTGTTGCTTAAGCTGGTTTAAGGGTTTGCGGGTTAGCGAAATCGGACGCATCGGTCGTAAAAGTGAATTTTTTCAGGTTGTTCCAATTCGATTTGTGCAAATAAATTATCTTTGAGCTCGTTAAAAGCTCTTACAGCTGAATCGTCTAACTGTATGGAAGTTTTATGGGACATTTTGTTGGATACTTTACCATTTTGACCTTCCAAATACTTTGTCAGAGGTTTTGCAATTTTTGCGTAGTTTTGTACAAATTTTCTGTAATAGCCGGTAAGGCCTAGGAAGCTTCTAAGCTCTCGAATATTTTTTGGAATTGAATATTTTAAAATTGTAGATGTCTTTTTGGGGTCAGTTTTCATTACATTGTGGGAAACAACGTATCAAGAAATGTGGTTTCTAATTTGAAGAACTTTGATTTTTCAATTGAAATTTTTATGTTTGCGTTCAGCAATATATTAATTATGACGATTAAGTCCTTGTAATGTTGACTGTTGTTTTAGAAAATATAATAATGTCATCCATATATACATGACATGTTTTACCTACTTTTTCTCTCAAAATATCATCCATTGCTCGTTGAAATATTCTGGGAGCGTTTGTTAGCACAAATGGCATTATCAAGAATTTATAATTTCCGTTATTTAAAGAAAATGAGGTTTTTTCAATGTCCGCTTCTTTCATGAGAATCTGGTGAAACCCAGACTCCAAGTCGATCGTGGAAAAGTATTTAGCTTTCCCAAGGTTTGACAAAATCACCGAAGGATCTTGCATTGGATATCTGTCCGGAATGGTTTTTTTCATATAGTTTTTTATGGTCTATAACTAATTTGAGTTTTGCGGTACCATCTTCATTAAAACCCTTTTCTGGTACCACTAAAACTGGAGAATTATAAGGCTTTGCTTGGTCTTATAATTCCTTCTTTCATCATGCGATTAACTTCAGAGTCCTGAAAGGGACTTGCATATTTGTCTTCGAGTGCTCTTTATTGATAATATCTATTATCTCATTTTCCAAATCAATTCTTTGATTTGGAATTGATTTACTGATGTTGTTTAAACGATGGCTTGTTCAGGATTTTAAATCCCAAACTTGTAATTTTGTCGGATATTTCAACGACGGCGTGTTCAGGATTTTTGAATTCCAATCTTGTTTTGCTTTGATTTGCCCCTTCAGACTCAGTTCTGATTTTGGCCTTTTCATCAAAGAATTTTCGTGTAATAAATTCCTTTAATGGAAGAATGGTTTTTTCTTCGGATAAAAAATGTTGGTTAAAAGCACTGTCATTATCATAGATCAATTTTTTTTCTTGTCCCCATATCTCACTACTCCTTTTTCTGTGTCAATTACAGCTCCTATTATTTTCAATAGGTTGTAGCCTATTAGAAAGTCTGATTTAAAAACAATCTATTTCATAGAATGTGTAACGCGTATCAAAAATCGTTACCATGTAATAGTATTTAATTATAGAATATCCGTTAACCGTAGATACTCTTTTATATATAGGAAGCTCGTTTTTGTTTTTATAAATCCCCGTTCTGATTTAGCAGGAGGATGCTCCTGTGTCAATTAAAATTTTAATTTTTTTATTTATCTTGCTATTATATCGTGTTAAGTAGGGTAATCCTACTCCGGATTCTGGCCCAAAAAATGGTCCTCTTTGATATTATATAATCGCATAGTATTATTTGCCGGTTGGTTAACCGTATCAGTTGGTTCTCTTATGTTCTGTGGAAGATTTTGCTGAGTTGTTTGTGACTCTGGTTTTTTATATTGATTCCATTTATTCTGATTAGTTGTTGTTGCTATAATTATAACTGCTTATTGTTATACTTTGGCCTATTCTGAATCTGTAGGGATTCATCTACGTCCATCGGTTCTGGCTTGCTATGTTGAGCTCTATTGGAATTCCATTCTGTCTGCCCTGAATGTAATTATGATTTTTGTTCTGATTATAATAAGTTCTATTTTGGCTATCGGGTTGGTTTAACCTCAAGTTATTTGTATTCCTCTGATTGCTATTATAGTTATTATGGTTACCTTGCCTGGGATTCTTATTTGAGTTTTGGTACCCCAATAAGTTTGACTCATTAATCTTGCGCTGTGATGATGTGAAATTGTTTGCGAATTGGGCCCTCAAGTTATTACTTTCTAGTTCTTGTACTATTACAGTAGCGTTCGGTAAGTCTGGTGAATTCATAGAAAATATTTCGTCTGAGATATGGCCGTTGAGGCCAGGTATGAATAGTCTTAGTGCTGTCTTTTTGTTTTTCATTCATTTCAGCAGTTAATGCATTATTTCTGCCGTAAGTCATAATGGTTTTATTCATTAGAAGAGTTCATTTTTTATTAACTAACCCATAATATTCCATTATGGACAGTTTCCCTTGACTTAGCACTCCTAAGACTTATTCAATTATATGAATTGGACGTTTGTCGCTAAAAACAAAGTCCAACCTTGCCATTATGGCTTCAAAATTTAGTACTGTTCCATTATGTGTTGAAAAGACTCTTTGGTAAGCTCTAGTATATTGCCCCATGGCTATTTCTGCTGATTTCCTCCACATCACATACTTGTCTTCTTCACCTTTAAATTCCCTGACTGATTAGATTATTTCAAATGAAGTTTCACATTTAATATTTGGGTCAATGGCTTCTACTTGAAAACCTTCAACCTTTTTTATATTTTGATTTAGTTGTGCTTTTAGACTCACGATCTCATTCCTTAAAGGATTAAACTCATTATTGACAATATGTGCAATTAAATCGCTCACTTGGTTATTAGCTTGGCTGCTAAAAGCCATTTCAGGTTGGGGTAGAGGCATGGTATAAATTCTTTCAAAGCATTCAGCTCTTCCTTCTTGTTGAATTTGTTTTTGGACTTGTAATTGTGTTTGAATTTATTTCTGAGTTTATATATTTTGTATCACCTTTCACTTTCACAGTTTTTTATTGAATTGTTTGGTTTTTTTTGAGACCGTTTTGTTTTTTTTTTTTGTTAAACAGCAACTTTCTTATGTCGATTATTAATTAGCGGATTCTTTTAATTAAAGGGGATTATTTCATTTATTAGGTTCCTCCTTTGTTTTCAACGCGAGCTTTTTGTCGGTTGATTAGGTTTTTATTAGACCACGCGAGTTCTTTTTCACTTTAAAACCGTTAGTTATTTATTTTAAAGCTTTAGTTAACAAATTAAGCGTGGCCCCACGTTGGTCGCCAATTAATTATTTCAATGGTGAATAATTTAAAAAAATTTATTTTATTTTTTATTCACTAAGTTCCAACTTTTCATTAATATCGACTTTTATATCACTGTTTACAATTATTATTTGATTGAACCGATCTTCTCGGATGCAAAAGCGGACTGCCTGGGCAAGGGCCGATTATCTGATAAGCAAACCTCGGTTTAAGAGAATTGGGGATCTCATTAAGAGTTGGACAAGAGTTAGACTCAAGAGAGTCCGGAAATTGGATGATCAAATTCTCTGCTCGATGGTGAAACGGATTACGCTGCAGTTTTTAGGCTCGCCGGGTGTTGACCGGATGCTTGTGCATCCGCAATCTGAATCTTAATAATGAACTTCAACTGAAGTGGAGGAGCTAATTGCGATGCTGTGGGAAAGCTGATTAAGGGGTTCCCTGCTAAGAATTAATTATAGGAAATTGCTTACGACTTGGGTAAGGCTGCTGGGCACTTAAGCTGGAAGGCGTTCTCAGTTAAGAATTGTATATAAAGGCTTGTTTATAAATAAGGTAAAGAGGCTGGGACTATGAGCTGGATAACTTGTATAGGATCGTTGTGAAATATAGACAGAATTGCTTCTTTTTTGTTTTCAATTAGGGTCACCGAGTAGCGCTACTCTTTTGTGAATGATCTTTATGCGTATGCAACTGAAAGTTGAAGGGCATTCTTGCATTGAGTTAAAACTGTTCCTATCGCTTGCTTACTACCATCTGTTATTATGCAAAGTTCTTTGCTGAAATCTGGGTATTGTAACAAAGTTGATTTTATTAGGGTTGATTTGAAATGTTCGAATGCATGCTGATAATCAGCTGTTCATTCAAATGTTACATCTTTTTTACCTAGTTATTTAACCTAGTTATGTGACTAGAATAGTCATCAACATTTTTTATAAAACGTTTATAATAATTGCAGAATGCAACGATTCTTCTATCGTTGTGGCTCCTACAGCTTTTATGCTAGAATAAAAATTTTAACTGAAATGTATTGTTCTCATCAATAACTATCGATTGATCCAAAAAAAAAGTTTGCCACGCCTACTTTAACGCCCACAAACCGCCCACAAACTTCAAAAAATCGTAAGTATGAACGTGGATATCTCGGAAACTATCAAAGATAGAGAATTGGGATCTCAGATTTAGATTCCGTAGCCTTGTACGCAGCGCAAGTTTGTTACGCGAATATGGCACGCCCACTCTAACGCCCACAAGCCGCCCAAACCTGTGGCGCCCACAATTTTCATGCTAGATACAATATTTGAACTGAAATGTATTGGTCTCGTCAATACCTATCTATTAATTCAAAAAAGTTTGCCACGCCCAATCTAACGCCCATAACGCTTAAATCAATCATATATTGAGATAACGGCTAGGTGGCGCGTTTCAATCTCGCTTTTCTGCTTCCATATCTCCATTTCCATTTGGTCCCTTTAACTGAGTAACGGGTATCTGATAGTCGAGGTACTCGACTATAGCGTTCTTCCTTGTCTTTAATGAGGTCGTATTTTATATCGTCGGGCAAGATTTCAGTGCATTTCTGTCCCAAAATGGTGATTTTATGTCTGACAAATGAGTAACTTCTGGTTGTATTGCCTAAATATCTCAAAAACATCAGTTATTTTTCTAAGCATATGTTTTCCGGAACAACCAATGACTATTAAATCATCCATATAAAGGAATGCTTGTAAAGAAACAAGTCCAGTATCAAGTGCTATAGTCATCATTCTCTGAAAAGAATTTGGCACTAGTTTTAAGCCGAATGTCGGAACTTTTTTCGAGTTCGATTTCATGAAATCCTGACATTAAGTCAAGGCATGAAAAATATTTTGCGCTACCTTGTTGATCTAAAATGAGTAGGATGGATATGTATGTTCTGGACCAATTTTCATTTTATGTTCTAGACCAAAATTGTTTTGGTGGTGCAGGCGCTTATCGATAGCGGAAGTCGTACCTGTTGCTGCTGCCCCGGAATGTTCTGGAGTGTTCTGGAATGTTGTGGAATACTCTGCTCTGCGATCGCGCCCACTCCCCCTCCCCTCCCACTTCCCCACCCACTTGTCCTCCCACTTGTCCTCCTACTTTCGTTTGAAGGTTATATATATATTGTTATCGTGAAACATAATTCACACACACACACACTAACTCACTTAACACAAGTAGTATAAATACGTCATCTTCATCATCAGCAGCATTTCTAACTTTGAAGATCAGGGGAACGAGCTTGGCGTCGTCTCTCTACCCCTAATAAAGAGTGTTAAAGCTCCGCCGTTCAACACGCCGATCCCGATACAGAACGCCGAAGCAAAACGGACACGCTTCGGGGAAAAAATTATGCTTACGTGCGAAGACTTTGTGGTATTCCTACCCGAACAGTTTAGTTCGCTGCCTCCGAAAGCTGTGAAGCACAATGCGACGGGGGGCTACAAGCTAATCAAGCATCAATCGGAAGGAGATAATTATACTCTAAACTTTTATAACGAAGAAGAGAAATAAAACTAAAAATCAATAAACTTTTTTAATTAATATTTAAAAACAAAAAAAAAAACAATGGCTGGTGTTTTACATAACAATAACAATCCTGGGCCTAGTAACAATCCTGTCGCTAGTGAAATACGATATTGTGATGTCTGTAATCTAAATGTTGCTAAAATTAGTTGGTCGTATCACTAACGCACCAACTTTCATAAACAATTATCTAGTGCGCAAATAAGTGATAACTTGCGGTGTATAAGAAGTGCATTTGGCAATCGTATTGAAACTTATATAATCACAAATCAAAATAAAGAATGCTTGGATATCAAATTATTTCAACAATCAATCAAAGAACAAGTTATCACTCTACTCCAAGAAGCTAAAAAAAAACACGTCAATATCAAATTTAATTTTGAACAATTCTGTAATTATGTTTTGATTAAAGAGAGTGAAGGTCATTGTGAAATAAATATAAAGTCATTTCAAACAAAAATGCAAGCCTTAAATCCAACAACGAGTCAGACTGAAAATCTAAATGAAATAATCAATAATTTAATTGACTATATAAAAAGTGAAATGAGCGAGTTTCAAGAACAAGACAGTGGTTGGTCCCTAATTGAAATAGTTCATTTAGAAGTTAATATAAATAAATATCAGCTCATAAAGGGCTCGAATTACATTGACTTGCCATGAGAAATAGTAAACAGAACTGCCTGCATCAACGTGCAAAACAGAGATGAATATTGTTTGAAATGGGCATTAATATCGGCTTTTGTGAAACTTCCTACTCATAAGAATCGACCCAATCAATATAAACGTAAAGGCATTTACAACATTAGGTCGGATATAATAAATATAAGTAATAAGTCGTTAAATTTTAGTGGGTTAAAATTCCCCAGACCGGTCGACAGCATAAAAATATTTGAAGAAAATAATCCTGAAATTAGTATAACTGTGTTGGGTGTAGACAGCGATGAAAAGACAATCATCGGTCCATATTATTTAACTAATAATAAAACTAGCAACGTCTTACACACTATATATCTACTACTTCTCGAGAAGGATGACAAATATCACTATGTTTGGATGAAAAATATTTCCAAGTAAGTATTAAATTAGAAAATTAAAAAAAAAAAAATATTATATATATTTCTTCGCTTCTCCATTAGATTACTTCGCAAACAAATAACGAAAAGTACGAGGAAGATTCTTCTATGCAATGGCTGTTTTCAACATTTCGACGATAGCGACAAACTAGAACGACATATTATGGAGTGTAATAGAATTATAACTGAGATGCCCTCAAATGATACGGCGATTTTAAGATTTAAAAATTTAAAAATCAATTAGATGTTCCTTTTGTAGCATATGCTGATTTTGAGTGTATTTTTGAAGGGATGGATCTGAAAACTTCGGATAACATAAATTAAATTAAGATTGTGCAGCACATTTTGTTCAGAGCATATATAACGATTGTTTAATGTTATATCAAAATCACTTAAATGTAACGATACCGATATATCCGCTTTCAATGGAGCAACAAAAAATAATTGACTTAGAACAAAATTGTAGTGTATGCGGTAATTTATGCACTGGTCAATCTAAACGAGTTCTTGATCATTGTCACTTAACAGGCAAATATAGAGGTGTAGCTCATAATAATTGCAATTTAAACTATAAGTTAGTAACATTTTTCCCAATTTTTTTCCATAATCTCATGGCATACGATGCTCATTTATTTGTGAAAGAATTAATAAAAATTCCTGGTGAAATTTCTATAATTCCGCTAAACAAAGAGTTTTATATATCGATCTCAAAGAAAATTTATACAAATCCCAATGAAATGTTAGCAATGTGTTATGTCTTCCAGTTTAGACAGCCTAGCCAGTTATTTAAAAGAAGAAAATCTAACCACAATAAAGTCATTTTTCACGAACTCGAACAAATTTCAAATGGTTAAACGTAAAGGCATATTTCCGTATAGCTATTGAAATTCAGTTGAACGCTTGTCAGATACACAAATACCGTTGCGCGAAAATTTTTATAATTAACTAACTGATAGACACTGTTCTGAAGAGAGTTATCAGCACGCTCAAAACGTTTGGAATGCCTTCGAGTGCACAAATGTATTAGACTATTTTTTGTTATATTTGAAGGTAGATGTGCTGTTGCTATGCGATGTCTTTGAGAATTTTAGAAAAGTATGTAAAAAAATCTATAATTTAGATCCTTGTCAATATTATACAACTCCTGGTCTATCATGGGATGCTATGTTGAAGACAACTAAAATTGAATTAGAACTACTCACAGATATTGATATGTATAATTTTATAATGAAAGGTATTAGAGGCGGTCTAGTTCAATGTAGTAAACGTCATTCTATTGCAAATAACAAATATCTAAATAACGCTTACGACTGTGAGAAAGAATCAAATTATATTGTATACTTAGATGTTAATAATTTATATGGGTATGCTATGTCACAAGCTATTCCATATAAAAATTTTAATTGGCTAGAAGAAACAGAAGAGGGTAGTTTTGAAAATTTTGATTTAAACACGTGCGTAGATGATCAATCAATTGGTTATATCAGTACCACTTCAACCTCCGAAGAGACAAGTCGTATTACAACAGCATCGATCCCGCGTTTGCAAAAACCCATTGAGCTTATCAGCAAAATTTCGAAAAGCAAATATTAACCACAAAACAAAACAAAAAAAGACAACAACAAAAAACCACCAGACATAGCAAAATACACTACGAGATCGTATCAACTAGGAGAACCCAAATTTATAGTAATTAAAAGTAAAAATGAAACCTCATTCCAAACTGTTTCACCTTTCATTATCGAAAAATCTGTGGACTTTGCGTGCGGAGGAAGAGTTGAATCCGTGAAAAAAACCAGAGACGGCGGACTTTTGATAAAAACTAAAAACAACACACAAGCCACAAAACTTCTAAAACTTACCAAAATCGCAGATATGGAAATAACAGCAACCGAACACAAGACACTTAATTTTTCAAAGGGCGTTATCTACTGTAATGACCTTAGATATATAGATGAAGAAACAATCCTCCAAGAATTAAAACCACAGAAAGTAATTGAAGTAAAAAAAATCATGAAGAGACAAAACACCAACAATAACACCAACAACTACAGCAACACCAACAACAACACCACCAACAACTACAGCCTAACCGAAACCGGACTCATAATAATTACATTTGAAACCCTTCAACTCCCTGAAATACTGCGAGTTGGCTACGAAACTGTTCGCGTACGCAACTACATCCCTCTCCCACTACGTTGCAGAAAGTGCCTACGTTTTGGACACCCCGCACCCATATGCAAGAGCACAGAAAAATGTTTAAACTGCTCAGATGAAAAACACACCAGCGAAAAAGAACTCTGCAAAAACGACAAGAAATGCCTAAACTGCGTAAACAATCCCGAACTTGACACTCAACACAGCCCTTTGGACCGCAAATGCCCCACATTCTGTAAACAACAAGAGCTTACTGCCATAAAGACTACCGAAAAAGTCGATCATAAAACTGCTCTGGGTATTTACTTTGAGCGACACGGATACAAAACAAGAAATTCTTATGCAAACACACTTACAAACACCACAACCACAATAAGAACCCGATCTTCAAACACTCTCGCATCAACATCCTCAAATGCATAAACTACATCCACATCCTGCGATCACAACCGATCAAACACACCTACAACCTCACCTGCATCAATCAAAACAACACTGACACCGAAAAAAATTCTCCAAAACCACAACCAACACGACCAAGACGACACCGAAGCCATGGAAACGGACAACATAAACCCCACCAAAATAACAACCGCATACGGATCTCAACTCACAAAGGACCTTAAACTAAAAATATTCCCTAAAGATAAGTCAAACCCCCTCTGTACTAACTTCAAACCAACTAAATCAAAAGCCAAATCCTCTAACAAAAACAAACATACCACTAACAGCGACAGCGAATCAGTTTAACAGCCACAGATCTCCCCTGCTCTAAGGTTCAACCTCAGAACTCCTTACACTATCAAAATGTCACTAACTTTAATTCAATGGAATATTCAAGGATATACAAATAACTATAATAACCTCCTAATCCTGATTAAAAAATACTCTCCGCATATCATTACGCTTCAAGAAACACACATACAACACACTAACAACATACCAACTCCAATAAATTACATACTACTAACAAACATAGCCACCAACAGATTTGGCGGCGTAGCGCTATTAGTACACAAGTCAATTCAATATTCTATAGTAAACATTCCAAACGACCTTGAAGCTCTAGCAATACACATTAATTCCAAGGAGAACATGCACATTAAGACAACATACATTGCCCCAAACAGAACCGTCACAAACCAAATGCTTGAAGACACTTTGCACAATAATCAAACACCCTCACTAATTCTAGGAGACTTTAACGGATGGCACCCTGCCTGGGGTTCCCCGAAAATTAATTCTCGAGGAAAAACAATACAACAATTTATTGACAACACACAGCTTATCTTACTAAACGACAAATCCCCCACACACTTCTCAACACACAATACATACACGCATATCGACCTCTCACTTTGCTCAGCAACACTAGCCCCACACGCCAAGTGGGAAATACTTAATGATCTCCACGGCAGCGACCATTTTCCAATAGTTATCTCCCTGTTCCCTCCAAACAAGATAAACAAATTTTCAAAACCATTTTTTATATTAAAAAAAGCCAACTGGGAGCAATACGAGACTCTCACACACAAACATAACGAAATATTTCCCACTTCAGTTAATGTCAATAAAGAAGCCGCACAAATCAACAAAATTATACTACATAGCGCAAACATTTCCATCCCACAAACCTCAGTAAATACAAAACCCTACAGGGTCCCCTGGTGGAGCAAAAAACTAGCCCAGCTAAAAAAAGAAAAGCAATTAGCTTGGAAAGCACTTAATCGCAACATCAACCTTACAAACATTATACACTACAGACGCTTAAACGCCAAGTACAGGTTTGAAATAAAAAGAAGAAAAAGCGAAGCTTCCAGCTCCTTTACATCCACCATACAACCAGAAACTTCTTCATCCAAAATATGGGGCAACATAAGACGCTTCTGCGGCCTTAACCCAATCAAACAAATTCACGCCATACTTAATCCCAAAAACAACACAACAACAACAGATACTCTCGAAATAGCCAACTCCTTCTCCCAACACTTCTCAGAGCTCTCAAGCGACCTAAACTTTTCAGACGAATTCCGAAATAACAAATATAAAATCAACACAGCCAATTATACACATACTTCAACAGCCAAATCTATCGAGAAAAACATAACTTACCTTGAATTGTTTGCAGCACTACAAACACTTAAAGGATCCACTCCAGGATTAAACAGAATCTCATACGAAATGATACGCAACAGCTCCCTTACCACAAAAAACAGAATTAAAAACCTTTTCAACCAAATTTTCGACAGCCACATACCTCAAGCCTACAAAATAAGCCTAGTCATTCCGATTCTTAAGCCAAAAACTGACAAAACAAATATCTCTTCATACAGACCCATTTCCCTCAACTGCTGTCTAGCAAAAACACTAGACAAAATCATAGCAAAAAGACTATGGTGGTTTGTGACCCACAACAAACTTTTAAATACAAGCCAATTCGGCTTTAATAAAGGCAAATCGACTTCGGATAGTCTACTATACGTAGACCATCTTATTACGAAGTCAAAGAAGCACACCTCCCTCGTCACTCTTGACTTTGCAAGAGCCTTTGATCGAATAGGGGTGCACACTATAATTGATCAACTACAGGAATGGAAAACAGGCCCAAAAATAATTAATTACGTCAAGAACTTCATGCTGAAACGTAAAATAATTGTCAGAGTCGGTCCGCACATGTCAAATTCACTCCCATTATGCAATGGTATCCCACAAGGATCTCCTATATCGGTAATCCTATTTCTTATCGCATTCAACAAGCTCTCAAATATAATAACTTTACACAGAGAAATTAAATTTAACGCATACGCCGACGATTTTTTTCTCATAATAAATTTCAACAAAAACAAAAACCTTAACTTCAACCTAGACAACTTATTACAAGACATAAACAGCTGGTGCTCATACTCAGGGGCATACCTATCCTTAGCTAAGTGCCAACACCTCCATATTTGCCAAAAGCACAATTGCACCAGCACCATAAGCTGTAGCAATACACCAATACAACAAGTAACTGCACTAAAAATCTTAGGGATAACCATAAACAGTAAATACAAATGGGACACACACATAAGATCACTTCTTCCATCACTACACAAAAAATTAAATATCATTAAATGCCTCTCCAACCCTAAATTCAATTGTAATACACAAACACTACTTCACGTCGCGAAAGCAACAGTCATAGCAAAATTGGAATATGGCCTGTTTCTATACGGACACGCTCCGAAAAGCGTGCTAAACAAATTAAAAACACCCTTTAACACAGCAATTCGACTAGCCCTTGGCGCCTACCGAACCACGCCCATAAATAACTTGCTATACGAAGGCAACATCCTCCCTTTAGAGCAAAAACGAGACCTCCAAACAGCCAAACTCACAAAAAACCTGATATTTTCGAAAGATACACCAACACACAAACTTGTCAAACAAAGAAAACCAAAAAAAAACCCATCAACCATAGACCGCACAATAAACCTTTGTCAAGCACTAAATCTCCCCTATGAACCAGTAAAACTACACAAATACCAGCCACCTTGGGATCTCCCAAACCTCATAGACACAACATTTAGAGCGTACAAGAAACAAACCACACCACCAGAGACATACAGGAAACTATACGAACATACCAAAGACAACCATAAAACTCACAAATTCATATTTACGGACGGATCAAAAATGAACTCCACCATATCATATGCAATCACAACAGATACTTATATCATTATATATGGTATCCTACCCCCATACTCATCAGTACTTTCCGCAGAAATAATAGCCATCCTAGTAGCGATCGATCAAGTCAAAAGCACAAGGGGAAAGTTCATGATCTGCTCTGACTCTCTCTCAGCAACTGACGCCATAAGAAACACAAACAACAACAATTTTTACTCTAACAAAATCAGATCACTTCTTACAAAACTGTCCCCAAAAATTAAAATATTATGGATCCCTGGCCATGTAGGCATAGCAGGCAACGAGCTAGCCGACCAAACCGCAAAATCGACAAGCAATATGCCCCTTATTTACACCCCAAACATCAGCTTAACAGACATAAGCAGGCACTTAAAACTAGAATTCCAAACAAGAAATAAACTAAACATA
Organism: Drosophila subpulchrella; assembly: GCF_014743375.2. Lineage (NCBI taxonomy): Eukaryota > Metazoa > Arthropoda > Insecta > Diptera > Drosophilidae > Drosophila > Drosophila subpulchrella. The sequence goes on from NW_023665645.1 coordinate 116,800, forward strand.
GAACACTGCAATCAATGGTATAAAAACATTAACAAAGACAATTCAAACATCGACAATTATTGCAGATCCTTCCATCCCAAATCGAGTAGGCTCCATCAAATTAAAATAATACGCCTCAGACTAGGCCACACAAAACTTACACACGAGCACTACTTTAATCAAAACCAAACTTCACCCTGCCCCTTTTGCCAAGGCGACAATAACATACCCCACCTATTAAATTCATGCCCTTCACTCCTCCCTACAAAACTATCTATCTTCAAAAACACAAACCCAATAAATCTCATCAATGAACTCAACCCAGATAATTTAGAAAAAATCTTACTTTTCCTAAAAGCTTCAAACCTATACCACAAAATTTAATAAAATACCCCAAATGTACATAAATAAAAATTTACCAACTTAGTAGCTAAAGTACAAAGAACAAAAAAAAATAATAGACTTAATATCATTAACATTAAAAGCCGAAGGCCTTGTTGCCAGCGCTTTACCAACTAAGTTAGTCTAGTTTTGTAAACTTCTCTATCTGTAATAATAATAATAATAATTGGTTATATTTTAGAGGTAGATTTGGAATATACTGAAAACTTACACAGCCAGCACAATGATTTATCATTTTGTTCGCAAAACAAAAAAAAATGAAAATATGCAACAATCAAAATTGGTTGCAGACTTGACAAACAAATATAATTATATTTTTCACTATAGAAATTTGCAGCAATGTCTTCGACATGGACTGATTTTAAAGAAAATTCATCGAATATTACAATTTGATCAATCCGATTGGCTTAAAAACTTTATTGACTGCAACAATCATCACAGAACATTGGCTGTTAATGATTTTGAAAAGAATTTTTTCAAACTGCTAAACAATGCAGTCTATGGCAAGACAATGGAGAATGTCGACAAGAGAAAATCAATTAAATTGGGAGCTAGAGCACTTATCTCAAAATTAAATTTTAAGAATGTATTGCAATTAGCCGATGATTTCTTTGCAATTCAAATGAAAGAAGTGCATGTTGTCTATGATAAGCCTGTCTACATTTGCTTCACCGTTCTAGAATTATCAAAATTTAAAATGTACAATTTTCACTATGACTATTTAAAGCCGAAATATCAAGAAAATATCAATTTAGTGTATATGGATACTGATTCTTTTATCTATGATATTAAGACTATAGATTTTTTGATGACATTCGTTTTGAAATTGATCAGCATTTCGATACTTCAGAATATGATAAAGATAATGTTTTTAAATTACCATTGATAAACAAAAAAAATTAGGTATGATGAAAGATGAATGCAGGGGGAATATAATAAAAGAATTTATTGGGCTCAGAGCTAAAATGAATTCAATACAAATCCCTAATATAAATAATGCTGAAACAACGGAGATCAAAAACATTAAAGGAGTAAATGCGAGTGTGACGTCAAAATTAACTATTAACGATTTTCGAGATTGCTTGTATAAAAAATAAAGCAAGTTGGAACAATGTACTTATTTAAATTGAAGTAACATCAAATTTATACGCAAGAGTATACAAAAGTCACCCTAAACTATTTAGATGATAAGCGCTATGTAAAAGAGAATAATATAGACACCATTTTCATAAAGACATAGCCTACTAAGTTAAGCTAAAAATAAAAAAAATGTTTTTTTTTGCAAATATATTACATTTTATTTTTTCGAAATAAAAATTTTAAACATAAATGACCACAGTTATATGTATTGAATTTTTGCTCATTTCTATAGTTATTTCCAATGGGTGGTTATAAATATTTCACAATTTCAATGGGCGGTTGCAAATCGCCAAAACTATCATAGTATTCTTTATAATTTCTATTCTTGAAATATGCTACCCAATGCGTGCCACTACCGCTTTCATTATCTAAATTTATTATCCCAGATGGTCCATGGTTTCTTGGGGAGACGATCACGTATAAAAACACCACGAAAGTGTCTAAAATGCTGTTTACTAAAATCAATTAAATCAATATCGGTAAGTGCTTGTTTGGGTAGCATATTTATTAGTTTTTTGGTGAATATGGTTTATAAAATAGTCCATATCCTTTCTTATAAGGTTTCAGGAAAAGACCTTTTCCCATCGCAATTGATTCCATATAGCGGTTATGACGTGTCGCTTCGGCTAATTGTTCTTTACCATTTTTGACAGCGTTTATTGCTTTAGCAACAGCAGATCCACCACTGGCAAGACCACCAACTGCACCAAGTGCAGTCAATATTGGTATCAACGGTAGGAATCCCCCAATTTTTATACCCTTGCAGAGGGTATATTGATTTCAGTCAGAAGTTTGCAACGCAGTGAAGGAGACGTTTCCGACCCCATAAAGTATATATATTCTTGATCAGCATGACTAGACGAGTCGATCTAGCCATGTCCGTCTGTCCGTCTGTCCGTCTGTCCGTCCGTTTCTACGCAAACTAGTCTCTCAGTTTTAAAGCTATCGGGCTGAAACTTTCCCGGAAACTTTTGCAGGTAGTATATAAGTCGGAACCAGCCGGATCGGACAACTATATCTTATAGCTCCCATAGGAATAATCGGACAAAAAAATGAAAAAAAATTATATCTTTGGTGTTTTTTAGCATATAAACTCCTAAGCTTGGAAATAACATTTTTTAAATAATTTTGAATTTTGAATTAAATTTTATCGAAATCGGACGACTATATCATATAGCTGCCATAGGAACGATCGGAAAATTTGTGGAAAAATAATATGAAAAAAATTATAGCTTCGGTGTTTTTCAACATATAACCTCCAAAGCTTGGAAATAACATTTTTTAATTAGTTCTGAATTTCGAATTAAATTTTATCAAAATCGGACGACTATGTCATATAGCTGCCATAGAAACGATCGCAAAATTGGTAGGAAAATAATATGAAACAAATTATAGCTTCGGTGTTTTTTAACATATAACCTCCTACGCTTGGAAATAACATTTTTTAATTAGTTCTGAGTTTCGAATTTAATTTTATCAAAATCGGACGACTATATCATATAGCTGCCATAGGAACGATCGGAAAATTGGTAGGAAAATAATATGAAACAAATTATAGCTTCGGTGTTTTTTGACATATTATCTTATACTATTGGGAATATAATTTTTTGTGTTTTTAAATTTAATAATTATAGCTGCAAGGGTATATAAGCTTCGGCTTGCCGAAGCTAACTTCCTTTCTTGTTGGTAATGGTATCACCCTCGGAATATTGGAGATATTATTCGCTAGACCTAGTCGACCTCGTCGACCTCGTCCTCGTCCTCGTTGACCTCGATGAAAACTTGGTGGGATTGATTGTTGAGATATCTGAATTGCTTCATCGACACTCGTAGGATTTCTTCGTTTCAAAATTCGCTTCGTTTGACTCACAATGCTTGCGAACGATTTTTTTTTGTTTGTCGATAACGTCGACGTTGTTTTTTTTTATTACTAACTGGATTCCTCTTACGTTGACGTCGACGAGATTTGTTTTTAGGCATACCTAGACCGAATTTAACTTTTGTTTTCATGGCGTTAGTTACAAACCAAGCAGCAGAACGTTCTTTTAGACCGCTATCTTTTGCTTTAAAACGTTCCCACGCTCTGTTAGCTAATATATCATCGGCCTGATGACGATTTTTCAGGTCTTTGAATTGTGAATATGCAATATCGTGTTCTCGACACGCTGCATCTAGCGGATTAATCCCTTTGTCTCCACGTTTCAAACGCTCTGCAAGTTTTGTGCCTGGCCCACAAAATTGATATCCTGGCAAATGAAGTTCAATTGGTAGTGTGTTAATCAAGTTGTTAACGAGTCCACTACCAATTCGATACTGATATGAATTTAATTTATGTTTATGATTTATACGCATTATTGCATTTCTGTTTTCTTTTGTTTATGACTATTCTGTTTCAATTACAATCGTATATTAAACAAAAACGAAATATATACTCAAATATTTATAGTATTTTCATTAGTAGTTGTAAAAATTTGTTCAATTAAACAACCACAGCAACAACAACAACAACAACAACAATAGCAACAACAACAACAACGAAATGAGATTTATAAAACAAACCAGACAAATTAAAGTTCGAAATGTCGATCAAATTTGTGGTGAGGGGGAGAGGAGCGGAAAAATTACACATAGCCCATTGTTACCGAATTCGATACGCGCTTTAATTGTGGGACCATCTAATTGTGGAAAGACAAACGTAATGATAAGTTTGATCGAAAGTCCCAATGGACTTAAATTTCAAAATATATACATTTATTCAAAATCGTTGTATCAGCCAAAGTATCAATATTTAATGAAATTGATTAAACCAATTAAGGGGATACACATGTTCACGTTTTCAGACAAGGAAAAAGTCGTCAGTCCAGAAAGGGCTAGACCACACTCAATAATGATATTTGATGACGTAATCTGTGATAAGCAAACAGCAATAAGAGATTATTTCTGTATGGGTCGCCACAAACACATAGACTCCTTCTATCTATGCCAAACTTATACAAAAATACCAAAACACTTAATACGTGACAACGCTAATTTGATTATAATTTTTAAGCAAGATGAAATGAATATTAAACATATTTACAATGATCACTTTAAGCAACAACTTTAACAACTTTTATGCAATTTATAAAAATTTGTGAGGAATTCTGGAAGCAAAAATATGAATTTGTTCTCATAAGTAAAGATAATGATATTGATAAAGGACGATATAGAAAAGGATTCGATAGTTTTATACATCTATAATCATCATCATCATCATCATCATCTCTCGATCAGCTCTGGATCAGCTCGGCATCAGCTTTGGATCAGCTTTGGATATATTATATATATATATATATATAATATCATATATTTTACTAGTAAATAATTGGTTTTTAAACAAACAACAACAACAACAGCAGCAATGGTGAAATCAAAAAATAAGTCTAAAGTGTTGGATGATCTGGTTCAGACCAGATTGTTGTTGACACAGAAATTGAAGAGCATGAAGTCGAATGAAATGGATCGAATTAATATGCTGGAAAATACTTTTGAACCAATCACAAAACCTTTGAATGTGATTGCGGAAAATTTTCTAAAAAAGAACAAGAAGGCAAATATATACAACGTTGAGAATCCGACTAACCCGAACAACAACAACAACAACAATAATAAGCGTGAACTGATAAAATATGATGATCATCAGCATCGGGGGCGTCGAGAAGGAGAACAACAACAGCAACAGCAGCAGCAACAACATGTTGAAATGCTTAAACACAAAAGACGATACTCTCCAAAGAGGGTTATGCGAAGAAGACTAGACACCGACAACACAAACAACGATTTGGGGATAAAAGTGGGAAAATTTAAATCCTATAATGCAAACAGAAGGAAAAGAAGACCTTATCAACGAAGAAACATCCAGCATGAGGATGCTGCTGCTGCTGCTAATGCTGATGATGATGATGCTAGTGTGTTTGATATGGAATTAAATCGTCCGCAAATAACGAGTTTTCCAAAAATGAACAACAACAACAACCCACCCGACTTGATAGATACTTCCAACGATATCCTATCAGACTTTACTTCATTTTTGGATAGTCAAAGAGCAAAATACTCTAATTTATTAGAAAAAAACAGTCCTGCACACACACAAAACGGCAACGACGACGACCACAATGCAGTAGTTAGTAGTAGTACATCTGCTGCTCACCCTCTCCCTCTCCCTCCTGCTCCCCCTGCCCCCCCAGTTCTCCCTGCTGCTGCTGCTGCTGATGATGATTATGATTTAAAATTAAGTCTTTTTAAAAATCTCAAACGTAATGCTAACATTGAGAATTTATCTTTAGCAGCAGCACTCCAGCCTAATAACAAGAGATACAAAATACCTTTTAATCTGCTACAAAGAGATTCTATGCTTGAAAAAAGTCGTAAAGTCAATGGTCCCAAATTGAATAGATTTAAAAAAACAGCACAGACATCGTCGTCGTCGTCGAACATTATAAATTTTACACCGAGATCACACACACACAAAAAAAAACGAAGTGCTCACACAGAAAATTTACCTCTGCCTCAGTCTTCTTTTTCTTCTTCTTCCTCTAATAAAAGATTAAAATTAATCGAAAAAAGAGATTCTATGCTTGAGAAAAGTTTTTTGATAAATGGACCCAGATATCCAAGATATAACAAGACAAAACCACAACAACAACAACAACAACAACAACAACAGCAACAACAACAACATAACAACAACAATGTGATCAAAAAGGAATAACAAATTGCAATCAAGAGAAAATTTTCGATCAAGAAATCACCGTTTTTGCATAATATTCAGCTCTTAAAAAGTCATAAACAATTGGACATGTTGTATGGTCTGAATATAAAAGAAAATGGTGAATGGTATTTTGCCAATAGTAAATTGAAATATAATAATAATACAATTATTATTGATAAGGAAAAATGGAAATTGACTCCTGGTCTATTTCAATTGCTATTTCACACGAAGCCCGCGCATTATTCAAATCTGGACTTGAAAAATTATCTAGATATTCTGTTAAGAACAAACGCACACAAACGAAAATATCACAATAGTTCACAAGTTAAGGGGTCTAAATCATTTAAGTATCAGCATATTATAAAAAATCTATTCAAACCGAAAACACATCTTATTGGTAAAGGTTTGCTTACAACACAAACAGCAGCAGCAGCAGCAGCAGCAACAACAACAAAATCTTACTCTAAGGAGGATAGAGGATACAAGTATTGGGATGATCCGAAGGAATTAATCGAGAGATTAAGATTACTATTAGCATCCGAGAGTGCTGGAAATACCAATTACAAAAACAAAATTATATCCATTATTGAAGAGCTTAGAGAGGCAAATATAATAAAATGAATCAGATTAATAAATTTGGTGAAAGCTTGTCGTTCGGAGGAGTAGGAGGAGTAGGAGGAGTAGGAGGAGTAGGAGGAGTAGGAGGAGTAGGAGGAGTAGGAGGAGTAGGAGGAGGAGGAGGAGCAAGTCTAAAAAAATATATTTTAAATCGACAAGAGAAAACGGATATTGATTTAAACAGCTTAAGACAGAGCATAAATATTTTAAAAAGCAAAATAATTTCATTGGAAACAAACCTTCAATCAGATGTCACTGAAAGTGCGAATCTTATAAAATTAGCTCTAGAGGACTACTCTCAAGATATTTATACTAAGTATATAGAGCGATTAGAAGAAAATATTCAACGGCTTGAGGACGTTCTCTTTAAATTACTCTCTACACAGCTACCTACGGATGAGGTGAAAAGAATTAAAGTACAGTTCCCTATTATTATCAAAGGTATTGAAAATAAACAAAATGAGTGACAACAATAACTTGAATGCGGATAAAAGACAACTCACCGAAGAGTTGCATAGACAAGGACGAAAAAATTTTATCAGACGACGTGTGATAATGAAGGGGATAGATGATTTATGGCAAGCCGATTTAGTTGAAATGATACCCTATCAATTATATAATAAGGGATAAGGTTATCTTTTAAATATTATTGACACGTTTTCGAAGCAAGCATGGGCTGTTGCTATTAAAAACAAAACAGGAGACAGCGTCACAAAAAGTATAAAAAGCAATTTCCCTTTAGCTGAGTAACGGGTATCTGATAGTCGAGGTACTCGACTATAGCGTTCTTCCCTGTTTGGTAATCAAGTTGTTAACGAATCCAATACCAATTCGGTACTGATATGAATTTAATTTATGTTCATAATTATTTATTTTGTTATTTTAATTATTGCATGTATGTATTTGCATTGTGTGTATCTGTATGTGTATGTGTTTGTGTGTGTATGTATGTTTATGAATATTCTGTTTCGATGACAATCGTATATTAAACAAAAACGAAATATATACTCAAATATTTATAGTATTTTCATTAGTAGTTGCAAAAATTTGTTCAATAAAACAAACAAACAACAACAACAATAGCAACAACAAAAATTCGATTTATTAAACAAACCAGACAAATTAAAGTTCGAAATGTCGATCAAATTTGTGGTGAGGGGGATAGGAGCGGAAAAATTACACATAGCCCATTGTTACCGAATTCGATACGCGCTCTAATTGTGGGACCATCTAATTGTGGAAAGACAAACGTAATGATAAGTTTAATCAAAAGTCCCAATGAACTTAAATTTCAAACAAGGGAGAACGCTAT